>NW_023622792.1:0-4585 GCF_014905685.2 Nematolebias whitei | reverse complement strand
TCACCTTTATTATCACTTTTGTAAATAAACACTGTTTTTTGGTATTTTGAGTCCTGGTCTCTGTTCAGTTTTTCTGGTCTTTCATCCTGGGTACGACCTCGATCTTAACAGAATGTCCCAGCCACACCAAGTACCCTCGAAGGATTCAGAAGCTGAGCAGAGTCAACTCACGTTTCAGACAATGTTGCAGAGAGTAGAAAGGAATGAAGCAACTCTCGAGCGTTTAGTAGCATTACAACAGACTAACCAATCTAACTTACAAGAACTGGGCAGTATGATGTTCTCTGTAAAACAAGGGATGACCCAGCTGCTACCACCAGCTACAACATCTACTCCAGAGGTTAGTTCCCCCACTCATGTCTTTCCTCAACCAACCGCTGTGGAGCAAAATTTAAAGCCTGCTGAACTATTTGATGGGAACCCTGAACTATGTGGGGGCTTTGTTCTGCAATGTAGGCTAACTTTTCAGAGTGCACCCAGTCGGTTTTTGCTAGATTCAGCCAAGATATCATTTTTCATTACCCAATTAAAGGGAGACGCACTACGTTGGGCTCAGGCTCACTTATCAGCTCATCAGCTCGACACACTAACCTTCTCCTCCTTTTTAGAAGACTTCGTACGAGTATTCGATCAACCCCTCCAGAAGTCTGAAGCAGTTAAGAGGCTACTCACCCTTCGTCAGGGCTGGCGATCGGTAACAGCACATGCTTTGGATTTTCGAATCACCGCCGCCCGAACCGGATGGGGAGAGAGCGCACTTCAAGGTATTTTCCTCCACTCGCTCTCTGACTCCATAAAGGATCGCTTAGCGACGCAAGAGGAGCCTCAAAGTTTGGATGAGCTAATCCACCTCGCCACCCGCATAGATAATCAACTTCGAGAACGTAGATGGGAGAGAGACTACGATTCCCAGCATGCCTCAACTTCCGGCTCTTCACACACGTCACGACGTCGCCCAAATCAAGGTGACTACATCTCCCAGGGTACCACTGCTTCCGGGTTCAACTGGACACCTAGATCAACCCCAACACGGGCGCTGGAGAATAAGATCAATATTGAACCGGAACCTATGCAGTTGGGCCACACTCGTCTGTCCGCCGAGGAGAAACAGAGGAGGAGAAGACACAGAGCGTGTATTTATTGTGGTCAACAAGGACATTTTATTGCTCAATGCCCGTTGTTGGGAAACGACCCATCTCACCAATAAAGCAGGAGATATTGGTGAGAACTACAACTTCTTCTTCTCCTGTTTCTCGTCTGGAGATCAACACCACCATCATCGTGGGTCTTGAAAAGAAGTCTGTTGCCGCCCTGGTGGATTCCGGAGCAGAACAGAACCTCATCAGCCAAGCCCTAGTGGATCTCCTATCCATCCCCACTCAGACCCTTTCCACGCCGTTATCTATGGAGGGCCTCACTGGACAAAGACTCGCCTCCATCCACACTAAGACCGGGCCCCTGCACCTCATGATCTCCGGGAACCATCACGAATATTGTGAGTTTTTTGTTTTTCAATCTCATATGTCTCAGCTCATTTTAGGTTTCCCTTGGCTGAACAAACATAACCCAGTCATTAATTGGAGACTAAAAAGAATAGAACAATGGAGCCCACAATGTCTTATGAACTGTTTAAGAACTGCAATTCCTTCCACATTAAAACGCAGTGATTCTTCTGAGTCTATTGATCTGTCAAAGATTCCTAAGATGTACCATGACTTAGCTCCTGTGTTTAGTAAACTAAAGGCCTCATCCTTACCTGCACATCGACCGTATGACTGTGCTATTGAGCTGTTACCAGGGGCACCTCTTCCCTCTAGTCGCCTATATAATCTTTCTGGTCCTGAACGAGACTCCATGCAGGAGTACATTTCGGAATCCTTAGACTCGGGTATAATTCGCCCCTCCACCTCTCCAGTTGGAGCAGGGTTCTTCTTCGTGGCTAAAAAGGATAAGACTTTGCGCCCTTGCATCGACTACAGGGGATTAAATCAAATTACAATAAAAAACAAATATCCGCTACCCCTCATCGACTCCATCCATGAGCAGTTACACCACGCTAAGATATTCTCAAAGTTAGATCTCCGTAACGCTTATCATCTCGTTCGTATACGGGAGGGTGATGAGTGGAAGACGGCATTCAAGACCCCCTTAGGACATTTTGAGTACCTCGTTATGCCTTTTGGCCTCACTAACGCCCCTGCAATATTTCAGGCTCTTGTTAATGACGTTCTGAGAGACTTTTTGAACAAGTTCCTTTTTGTGTATTTGGACGACATCCTTATTTACTCACAAGATGAGGAACAACATGTTCATCATGTCAGAACTGTTCTCCAACGTCTCTACGAGAACCAACTTTATGTCAAAGCAGAAAAATGTGAATTTCATGCAAAGTCTGTTCCATTTTTGGGCTTCATTTTTGAAGGGGGACACTACCGCACAGACCCTGAAAAGACTAAGGCAGTGGTGGAGTGGCCAACGCCGGAAACGAGGAAACAACTTCAACGATTCCTGGGCTTCGCCAATTTCTACCGCCGCTTTATTAAGAACTATAGCAGGATCGCTGCCCCCCTCACGCAATTAACATCTACTCTTAGAACTTTTAAGTGGACTCAGGAGGCGGACAAGGCTTTTGGTGAGCTCAAAACACTTTTTTCATCTACCCCTGTATTGTGTCACCCAGATCCCAAGAAACAATTCATCCTGGAGGTGGATGCATCCGACACTGGAGTAGGAGCTGTCCTATCGCAGAGAGCATCTCCTGATAACAAGGTACACCCCTGTGCGTTTTTCTCTCGGCGCCTTTCCCCCGCAGAAAAGAACTACGACGTAGGGAACCGTGAGCTTCTGGCCGTGAAACTGGCCCTAGAAGAATGGAGACATTGGCTGGAGGGCACGGACACTCCATTTCTCATTTGGACGGACCACAAGAACCTCACGTACCTTCGCGATGCCAGAGGATTAAACCCCAGACAGGCAAGATGGTCTTTATTTTTTACAAGATTCATATTTACACTGACTTTCAGACCCGGATCCAAGAATACGAAGCCCGACGCTCTATCACGACAGTTTTCACCACCGGAGGACACCACACAGGAACCAAACGTACTACCATCATCCTGTGTGGTTGGCACTCTCACCTGGTCCATCGAACAGGATATCCTGGAAGCTCAGAGGTCAGACCCTGACCCAGGAACAGGCCCCGCTGGTACTATGTTCGTTCCTGCTAGTATCACAGCTAAAGTCCTCGACTGGCTCCACACACACAAGTTCTCATGTCACCCGGGTCTTGCACGTATGCTTTCCTTGACTAAGAGACACTTCTGGTGGCCTTCCTTAAGTACTGACGTTAAGAGTTATGTTGCCGCTTGCCCCACTTGCGCCAGAAGTAAGACTGGTAACCGGCCACCTGCTGGTAAGCTGCTGCCTCTGCCCACTCCTAGTCGTCCATGGTCGCACATCTCTCTCGATTTTGTTACCGGTCTACCCCCTTCTGATGGCAACACTGTTATCCTCACTGTGATTGACAGGTTTTCGAAGGCAGCTCATTTCGTTCCCCTATCAAAACTTCCTTCGGCGTTCGAAACGGCCCAACTGTTGGTCCAACATGTCTTCAGGGTTCACGGCATTCCGTCCGATGTGGTTTCTGACAGAGGTCCCCAGTTCATATCCCAGGTATGGAAGTCTTTTTGTAATTCTCTAGGGGCCTCTGTCAGCTTGACATCTGGGTACCACCCCCAATCCAACGGGCAAGCCGAACGAACCAATCAGGAACTGGAGACTGCTCTTCGTTGTGTTGTAGAGGACAACCCGTCCTCATGGAGCCAACACCTGGTATGGATTGAGTATGCTCATAACACTCATACATCTTCCGCTACTGGCATGTCTCCTTTCGAAGCATCTCTAGGTTACGCCCCTCCTCTGTTTCCAAGTCAAGAAGGGGATATTGCGGTCCCGTCCGTCCAACACCATTTTCGACGTTGTCGTCGGGTTTGGCGCCAGACCAGACTCGCCCTGCTCCGTACAGCCACGCAGAACAAGGCCCTTGCAGACCGTCATCGTTCCGCAGCCCCATCCTACAGGGTTGGACAAAGGGTGTGGCTCTCCACATGCCATATTCAACTGCGGGACACCCCACGTAAGTTGGCTCCCCGTTTCATTGGACCATTCCCCATCATCCGCATCATTAATCCCACAGCTGTCAGACTCCAGCTACCGTCATCCATGAGGATTCATCCCACCTTCCACGTGTCCCAAATCAAGCCAGTTACAGACAGCCCTCTGTGCCCTCCGGCCGACCTCCCTCCGCCCCCCCCGTCTCATCGACAATCACCCTGCCTTCACGGTCCGCCGTATCCTGGACGTACGACGCCGTGGGCGGGGTTTCCAGTATCTGGTCGACTGGGAAGGTTATGGGCCAGAGGAACGTTCGTGGATTCCTCGGTCTTTCATCTTGGACGCCAGTCTCATCACTTCGTTCTTCAGAGCACACCCCGAGAAACGTCTCAGGTCGCCAAGAGGCGATTCTTGAGGGGGGGGTACTGTTGGGATCCTGCCCTGCACTCCTCTCTCTCCTCAAGCTCCCTAA
>NW_023622791.1:0-4585 GCF_014905685.2 Nematolebias whitei | reverse complement strand
GCAGAGGAGCTGTACCTGAACTGTTGTTTCTCACCTTGTAAATAAACCCCGTTTTCTTTGTATTCCACCTGAGTCTGTCTCGTTCCGGGTCTCATACAAATCTGGGTTCCCCTCGGTTATGACAGAAATGCTCCAGCCAAAACAGACCCAGAATGAGACCGGGAGCGAACAGGCGACCACCATCTCACAGGTGGAACGGATCTCCAGACTGGAGACCATGTTGCAACAGGTGCTGTCCCAGCAACGTGCAGCCCAGTCCAACATGCAGGAACTCGGAGGTATGATTTGCTCCTTAAACCAGCAACTTCTACCTCCTCTTCCTCCAGATCCGTCCGACATGCCTGCCCCCAGCGTTCCTCGTGAGACGCCTGTCGCAACTTTTCATGGTCCACAGCTGCTCGTCAAACCGTCTGAGCTGTTCTCCGGAGACCCCGACCAATGTGGGGGTTTCCTGCTGCAGTGCCGACTCGTTTTCGAGGGAGCCCCGTCTCTCTACAGCACAGACTCTGCAAAGATTATTTATTTCATTAACCTGCTCAAAGGTAACGCTTTACGTTGGGCTACTTCTTTCATGCAGTCCCACGTGGACCCCCCGGCTACTTACCCCCAACTCCTGAAGGAGTTTCGGTGGATCTTCGATCGCCCCCTGCAGGCTTCAAACGCAGTAAAACGTCTCCTGGGATTACATCAAGGCCGCCGTCCTGTTTCTGAGTACGCCCTGGAGTTCCGGATCCTGGCGGCTCAAACGAGGTGGGACGAACTCGCTCTCCAAGGTGCGTTCCTTAACTCTCTCTCTGACCAGATAAAAGACCAAATCGCCGCACGAGACGAACCGGAAGGGTTTGACCAACTTGTCGACTTGGCCATTTCCATTGATGACCGTTTCCGGGAGCGGAGGCGAGAACGGGACTACAACTCCCAGAAACCTTCCACTTCCGGGTTCGCGGCCCCTTCAGATGAACCTCGTTATTTTAAAACTTCAAAAGAAAATCATCTTTTGAAGACGCCCCCAGGTACTAATTCTTCTCGTTTGTCTCCTCAGAACGATTTTTTCGTGCCTCCTGAACCAGAACCCATGCAGATCGGGCGAACCCGGTTGACGTTTGAAGAGCGAGAGCGCCGTAGAAACGCTAACCTCTGCATGTACTGTGACAACCCCGGTCATTATTTACCTCTCTGCCCGTTTCGGGGAAACGAGCGAGCCCACCAGTAAAGCGGGAGATACTGGTGGGTAACTCAGCTCTGACCTCCCCCTTTAAACTCCTCTTGCCCACAGTTATTCAAATAAATAATTCTCGTGTTTCTTTATTGGCCTTGGTTGACTCGGGCGCCGAACAAAATCTAATCAGTTCGGACCTGGTTGCCAAATATTCTTTCCCCACTCGCGAGATTCCTTCTATTTCGGTTTCGGGCGTAACCGGTAAAACGTTGGCGCTCGTCCAACGAAAAACTATCGAGCTTCATATCATCATCTCTGGCAACCACCACGAGATGACTGACTTTTTTGTATTCGACTCCTCCGTTTCTCAGATAATTTTAGGCTTCCCCTGGCTAAAGGCGCACAACCCAGACATAAATTGGGAGCTGGGACGTGTTGAGAAATGGAGCAATAAGTGCCTCCAGAACTGTCTGCGCTCTGCGATCGCCGGGCAGCCAGTGGTCACTTCTCCTAGTGAGAAAGTAGATCTCTCCGCTGTTCCCCCTGCCTACCACGACCTTGCGGCGGCGTTTAGTAAACAAAGAGCCTTGTCACTCCCTCCTCACCGTCCCTACGACTGCGCCGTTGACTTGCTCCCTGGCGCCCCCTTGCCGTCTAGTCGACTTTTCAACCTCTCAGGTCCTGAGAGGGACTCTATGAAGAAATATATTAACGAGTCCCTCGACTCCGGTATCATTCGCCCCTCCACGTCTCCTGACGGTGCAGGTTTCTTTTTTGTCTCTAAGAAAGATAAGACTTTACGTCCCTGCATCGACTACCGCGCTTTGAACAATATTACTGTAAAAAACAAGTATCCTCTCCCTTTAATCAATTCCCTGCATGAACAGTTGCAATCCGCCACAGTGTTTACTAAATTGGATTTAAGAAATGCCTACCACCTCGTTCGCATAAGAGAGGGCGACGAGTGGAAAACAGCATTTAAAACTCCCCTCGGCCATTTTGAATATTTAGTTATGCCTTTTGGTTTAACAAATGCCCCCGCGGTTTTTCAGGCCCTAGTAAACGATGTTTTGCGTGACTTCATTGGCGATTTTGTGTTTGTTTATTTGGACGACATCCTTATTTTTTCCCGTGACCCCGCTCTGCATGTGGAACAGGTAAGGAGGGTTCTCCAGAGGTTACTGGAGAACCAGTTATTTGTTAAGGCCGAGAAGTGCCAATTTAACGTCTCATCGGTTCCTTTCCTTGGCTTCATTTTTGGGGAGGGCCACTGCAGGACCGACCCAGAAAAAACTAAAGCTGTGGTCGAGTGGCCTAGACCCGAGTCTAGGAAACAATTACAACGCTTCCTGGGCTTCGCTAACTTTTATAGACGATTTATCAAAAATTATAGTCGAGTGGCTGCCCTGCTTTCCCAGCTCACCTCCACCTCCAGACCATTTATCTGGTCACCTGAGGCCGAAGCTGCTTTCTTGAAATTAAAAGCTTTATTTTCGTCTGCTCCCATCCTCTCTCACCCTGATCCACGCAGACAGTTTATCTTAGAAGTGGACGCATCAGACACTGGGGTAGGGGCAGTGCTGTCTCAACGATCCTTGGAGGACAACAAGGTCCATCCCTGCGCTTTCTTTTCCAAACGTTTATCCCAAGCAGAGCGAAACTACGACGTGGGAAACCGTGAACTCTTGGCAGTTAAGCTGGCATTGGAGGAATGGCGGCACTGGCTGGAGGGCACGGAGACCCCGTTTTTGATTTGGACTGACCATAAAAACTTAACTTATCTGCGGGACGCTAAACGCCTGAACCCCCGCCAGGCACGTTGGTCACTGTTTTTTACCAGGTTCAACTACGTTCTCACCTTTAGGCCCGGCTCCAAGAACGTCAAGCCGGACGCACTGTCTCGCCAGTTCGCCCCCCCTGACGACACGGAGGCCGAGGAGACCATCCTTCCCTCTACCTGCATCGTTGGGGCCCTCACGTGGCCCATCGAAGAGGAGATCTGGGAGGCCTGGAAGGTGGAACCGGACCCTGGTGGTGGCCCCCCTGGAACCTTGTTCGTGCCTACTGCTCTGCGTCCTAAGGTAGTACACTGGATTCACAACACTAAACTCTCGTGTCATCCAGGTTCCACCCGCATTTTCTCCCTGGCCAGGACTCACTTCTGGTGGCCAGCCATGTCTGCGGATGTACGAGAGTTCGTTGCTGCCTGTCCCACGTGCGCCCGCAATAAGACGGGCACCCAACCTCCCTCCGGCCTCCTGCAACCTTTGCCCACCCCGAGCCGTCCATGGTCCCACATCTCTATGGACTTTGTTACCGGACTCCCACCCTCTGAAGGTAACACAGTCATACTAACCATTATCGATCGCTTCTCCAAAGCGGTCCATTTCATTCCTCTGTCCAAGCTCCCCTCTGCGATGGAGACGGCGCACCTGCTGACGCAGCACGTGGTTCGACTGCACGGTATCCCCTCGGACATCGTGTCGGACCGTGGCCCACAGTTCGTGTCCCAGGTTTGGCGCTCTTTCTGCAAGACATTGGGGGCCACCACCAGTCTCACCTCGGGCTACCACCCACAGTCGAATGGCCAGGCTGAACGGGCCAACCAAGAACTGGAGTCCATCCTGCGCTGCATGGCAGAGAAGGACCCGTCAGCCTGGAGTCACCATTTGGCTTGGGTTGAGTACGCCCACAACACCCATCGCTCCACCGCCACCAACCTGTCTCCTTTCGAAGCCTCCTTAGGCTACCTGCCTCCTCTGTTCCCCGGCCAAGAGGTGGACTGCGCGGTCCCTTCCGTGCAACACCATTTCCGACGGTGCCGCAGGGTCTGGCGCCAGGTGCGGTCCGCACTCCTCCGCACGGCCGCCCAGATGAAGACTGCCGCTGACCGTCAACGTTCCTCGGCCCCTCTCTACCAGGTGGGCCAAGAAGTGTGGCTGTCCACCCGGGACATTCCTCTTAAGGACACCCCCCGCAAGATGGCTCCACGCTTCATCGGCCCATTCCCCATCACCCAGCTCATCGGCCCTTCTGCGGTGAGACTGCAGCTCCCTAGGTCCATGAAGATCCACCTACCTTCCATGTGTCCCAGGTCAAGCCAGTCCTCACCAGCCCTCTGTGTCCTCCCTCTGACTCCCCTCCTCCACCCCGCCTGATCGACAACCACCCTGCGTTCACGGTCCGATCCATCCGCGACGTGCGACGCAGGGGCCAAGGATTCCAGTACCTCGTCGATTGGGAGGGGTACGGTCCTGAGGAGAGGTCATGGATTCCCCGATCTTTCATCCTCGACCCCAGCCTCATCACCTCCTTCTTCAAGGACCATCCCGACAAGTGCCTCAGGTCGCCGGGAGGCGATTCTTGAGGGGGGGGGTACTGTAAGAGTACCACTGCCTGCAGCTCCTCCTCCAAGATGGCCGCTAA
>NW_023622790.1:0-4585 GCF_014905685.2 Nematolebias whitei | reverse complement strand
GGAGAACGCAGGAGAACGCAGAGACCCAACGAATACGACCCGACGAGGAACAACACAGAACAGGAGGCTTATATACAAGGACAAGACAAGACGTGATTACAACAGCTGTGACGAGACAAAGGTGGCACCAATTAAACTGACGAGGAAACACTAGGGAAACACAGACACAAACAGAACCACCAAATGGTACCATCCTTACAGTACCCCCCCTCAAGGACGCCTCCAGGCGTCCCCAAAAAAACCCCCTCCCGAAGGACTTGGGTGGGTGGAGGGCGGTACTGCAAGGGTGGAGGGCCAGAGGAAAACACAAGGAAGAACACAAGGACCTGAAAAAACTAAGGCAAGACACAAGCAGGAAAAAAACAAAAGATCTGAACGGTCAAGAGACCGTCCCTGGAGTCATTGTTCAGGAGGACGGCCGGGAGGCCGTCCATCACGGGACCCACGTTCAGGAGGACGGCCGGGAGGCCGTCCATCACGGGACCCACGTTCAGGAGGGCGGCCGGGAGGCCGTCCATCACGGGACCCACGTTCAGGAGGGCGGCCGTGAGGCCGTCCATCACGGGACCCACGTTCAGGAGGGCGGCCGGGAGGCCGTCCAACACGTAGGACCTTGGAGGCCGCGGCAGGCGGCGATGACGACTTGGAGGCTGCGGCAGGCGGCGATGACGACTTGGAGGCCGCGGGAGGCGGCGATGACGACTTGGAGGCCGCGGCAGGCGGCGATGACAACTTGGAGGCTGCGGCAGGCGGCGTAGACGGCTTGGAGGCCGCGGCAGGCGGCGTAGACGGCTTGGAGGCCGCGGCAGGCGGCGTAGACTGCTTGGAGGCCGCGGCAGGCGGTGTAGACGGCGAGGAGGCCGCGGCTGGCGGCGAAGAGGACGAGGAGGCCGCGTCTGGCGGCGAAGAGGACGAGGAGGCCGTGTCTGGCGGCGAAGAGGCCTTGGGAGCCGCGTCTGGCGGCGAAGAGGCCTTGGGAGCCGCGTCTTGCAGCGAAGAGGCCTATGGAGCCGCGTCTGGCGGCGAAGAGGCCTTGGGAGCCGCGTCTGGCGGCCAAGAGGCCTTGGGAGCCGCGTCTGGTGGCGAAGAGGCCTTGGGAGCCGCGTCTGGCGGCGAAGAGGCCTTGGGAGCCGCGTCTGGCGGCGAAGAGGCCTTGGAGTCCACAGCTGGCGGCGAAGAGAACCCGGAGGTCGTGTCTAGCGGCGAGGAGAGTGTAGAGGCCAAGTCTGGCGGCGTAGAGGACTTGGGGCTCTGGAGAACTGCAGCGTGCGACGACCATGGAGGCGACCCCTCTGGAGATGCGGAGAGTGCCGACCCCTCTGGAGATGCGGAGAGCGCCGACCCCTCTGGAGATGCGGAGAGCGCCGACCCCTCTGGAGATGCGGAGAGCGCCGACCCCTCTGGAAATGCGGAGAGCGCCGACCCCTCTGGAGGTGCGGAGAGTGCCGACCCCTCTGGAGACTTGGAGGGCGTCAACCCCTCTGGAGACTTGGAGGGAGCCGCAGATGACGTGGGGCCTGGAGAACTGCAGCGGACGGCATTGAGTCCAGGGGAGCTGCAGCGGATGGCGTGGGAACCTGGAGAGCTGCAGCGGATGGTGTGGGAACAGGAGAGCTGCAGCGTGCGGCGTGGGGACCCGAGAGCTGACAGCAGGCGACGAGGGGACCTGTGAGTTGGCAGCAGGCGACGAGGGGACCTTGGAGTTGGCAGCAGGCGACGAGGGGACCTTGGGAGTTACTGCTGCTGTTGGCGGAGAGGCCTGGGGAGTTGCTGCTGCTGACGATGGAGAGGCCTGGGGAGTTGCTGCTGCTGACGACGGAGAGGCCTGTGGCTCTGCAGCAGACGGCATGGGAGCCTGGAGAGCTGCAGCGGAGGCAGGAACAGACTCCTCTGCGGTGGTGGCAGGAACTGATCTTCTGTGGCGGTGACGGGAAACAGAAACTGATGCTGAGTCCTCTGAGGCGACAGGAGCAGGTGCACCAACGGCGAGGCACTCAGCAGGCGGAGCAGCGGCGAAGGTGATGGGTGCAGGAGTCAGAGGAGCAGAGGAGAGTTCAGAGTGTGTATAAGTGACCTTGGGTGTGATGAGAGTCCTAATTTCTATTAATAATCGATTGTACTCAGGGATCAGAATGAGGCCTGGCCGTGAAACTAGAAATTCCTCCATCAGGGAAAATACAACATCAGAACAGTCCGGGTTATTTTTAGCAGTGAGAAATGAATCTAATAAAGTATGGTTTATTAGTGCAAGTTTGTGGGATGAATATGTTACTGATGGACAAATGTCACTATGTGAGGATGTGGTGTCAGGTGTCGCCCCCACCAGGAACCTGGGAGGTGGGGCAGCGGAACACGCCCCCACAGAGTCGCTGGGAGAATGCCCAAGAGGCACGGTCAGACTGGGTTGGACAGCCGCGGCATGGTGTGACGGTGGGAGGCCGGATTCCGCCCCGACGAGGATCCTGGAAGGTGAGGCGACGGAACCCGCCCCTGTGACGTCAAGTGGACCGGACTCGCCGAACCGAACAGGAGTGGACCGGAGCTCCCGCGGGATGCTGGACCTCGCCCCCACCGGAAACCTGTGAGGTGAGGCGGCGGGACCAGCTCCCACAAAAACACCGGAACCAACTCTATGATTCTGCTCAGCCGACGAGACCGGGCCGGGCGCCATGGACTGCCCCCGGGACCGCTTTCTACCTCCCCGGCGACGGCGGGATAGTCGGGGGACAGGAGCAAAACAGAACTCATCCTCGATTTCTTCGTCCTCCCCCGACGTCCATCCCGAGTAGCCGGACGAGGCGGACTCAGAAACAGGGGTTTGGTGGCTTCCCCGGTGCCAATCCCTGTTTTCTTCGAGGACCAGGAGTGGTGGACAGGACTTCCACCTCCTGGTCAAAACGTCCTTGTGGGCGGACGGGTCTGGTCCAGAACCCGCCGCACCGGAATGTACGCTCGCTCATCACAGGAAGGCTCGGAGGAGAAAAAGAAAAAAGGTGAGTTGCCGAGAGAGCCCTGCCCGCTGGGTTCTGATGTGTGGTCGGGTTGTAATGTCAGGATTTGTTGGGCAGGAACGAACCCAGTTGTGCAGACAGGACTCAACTCGGCAGATTACAAAAATAAGTCTTTTAATAGGGAATAAAGAACAAAATAACAGCTGATGTGGCAGCAAAACTTACATATAAATAGAAGGCTCAGAGGGAAACTCAGGGAGGACTCAGGAGAGCTCAGGGGAGAACGCAGGAGAACGCAGAGACCCAACGAATACGACCCGACGAGGAACAACACAGAACAGGAGGCTTATATACAAGGACAAGACAAGACGTGATTACAACAGCTGTGACGAGACAAAGGTGGCACCAATTAAACTGACGAGGAAACACTAGGGAAACACAGACACAAACAGAACCACCAAATGGTACCATCCTTACAGTACCCCCCCTCAAGGACGCCTCCAGGCGTCCCCAAAAAAACCCCCTCCCGAAGGACTTGGGTGGGTGGAGGGCGGTACTGCAAGGGTGGAGGGCCAGAGGAAAACACAAGGAAGAACACAAGGACCTGAAAAAACTAAGGCAAGACACAAGCAGGAAAAAAACAAAAGATCTGAACGGTCAAGAGACCGTCCCTGGAGTCATTGTTCAGGAGGACGGCCGGGAGGCCGTCCATCACGGGACCCACGTTCAGGAGGACGGCCGGGAGGCCGTCCATCACGGGACCCACGTTCAGGAGGGCGGCCGGGAGGCCGTCCATCACGGGACCCACGTTCAGGAGGGCGGCCGTGAGGCCGTCCATCACGGGACCCACGTTCAGGAGGGCGGCCGGGAGGCCGTCCAACACGTAGGACCTTGGAGGCCGCGGCAGGCGGCGATGACGACTTGGAGGCTGCGGCAGGCGGCGATGACGACTTGGAGGCCGCGGGAGGCGGCGATGACGACTTGGAGGCCGCGGCAGGCGGCGATGACAACTTGGAGGCTGCGGCAGGCGGCGTAGACGGCTTGGAGGCCGCGGCAGGCGGCGTAGACGGCTTGGAGGCCGCGGCAGGCGGCGTAGACTGCTTGGAGGCCGCGGCAGGCGGTGTAGACGGCGAGGAGGCCGCGGCTGGCGGCGAAGAGGACGAGGAGGCCGCGTCTGGCGGCGAAGAGGACGAGGAGGCCGTGTCTGGCGGCGAAGAGGCCTTGGGAGCCGCGTCTGGCGGCGAAGAGGCCTTGGGAGCCGCGTCTTGCAGCGAAGAGGCCTATGGAGCCGCGTCTGGCGGCGAAGAGGCCTTGGGAGCCGCGTCTGGCGGCCAAGAGGCCTTGGGAGCCGCGTCTGGTGGCGAAGAGGCCTTGGGAGCCGCGTCTGGCGGCGAAGAGGCCTTGGGAGCCGCGTCTGGCGGCGAAGAGGCCTTGGAGTCCACAGCTGGCGGCGAAGAGAACCCGGAGGTCGTGTCTAGCGGCGAGGAGAGTGTAGAGGCCAAGTCTGGCGGCGTAGAGGACTTGGGGCTCTGGAGAACTGCAGCGTGCGACGACCATGGAGGCGACCCCTCTGGAGATGCGGAGAGTGCCGACCCCTCTGGAGATGCGGAGAGCGCCGACCCCTCTGGAGATGC
>NW_023622789.1:0-4585 GCF_014905685.2 Nematolebias whitei | reverse complement strand
GACAGGCATTTTGGGTTTTCATGAGCTGTATGCCATAATCATCAGTATTAAAACAATTAAAGACCTGAAATATTTCAGTTGGTGTGCAATGAATCTGAAATATATGAAAGTTTAATTTTTATCATTACATTATGGAAAATAATGACCTTTATCACAATATGAATTGACACTTCACTTCCGGCGAGCTGATGGACAGCAGCTCCCTCCGGCTTCTCTGCAGTCTTTTATCATCAAACTGACCCGTTTTTCGAACCGGACTAAAGTTGGTCCTCCTTCCAACCGAATTCGGTGTTCAGTGACTCAGAGAGCCGGACGGGACCGTCCAAAAAAAAAAAAAAATAATAATAATATTTTGGCCCTGGACCGATCGGCCGCTCCCCCCCATCGGTCACTCTGAGCGCACCCTGCCGGCCAGGTGACCCCTCGAGCTGGGGAGTCGACGCACGAAGGTCCGGTGTTTTTTCTCTCTCTCCCTGGACCTCAACGAACTCTTATCTGGACCTTTGTGGTTCTACCTGGTTCCGACAAATATCGCCGGGTGGTATTTCGCTGGTTTTCAGCTGGACTGGCCCTCGTGGTGTTTCCATAGGTGTGGGGGAAGTGTACCTGTGACCCTCGAATTGGACCAGAACCGAATCGAGGTGGCTGTGGGGAAATTCGTCTTCTACAGAGCCGGTCTCAGCTTCAGTGAGCAGCCCGTTACTTTTACTGAAAGACGATCCACCTCCGTGGAGTCGTTGTGTTCACCTGGAGGAGACGCTCCGGTGCTTTGAAGCGCCGCCGGACAGGAGCAGAACCGCGCCGCCGGGCTGCCGGACCGGAGCAGAACCGCGCCGCCGGGCTGCCGGACCGGAGCAGAACCGCGCCGCCGGACTGGGCCGCCGGACCGGAGCAGAACCGCGCTGCTAGACTGGGCCGCCGGACCGGAGCAAAACCGGGCCAGGGATATCTTCAGCCTCTTCGTCTCTCGTGCTTGGAGCGCCGGAGCCGAACTGGAGCAGAACCGGACCGGACCAGTTGCCGACTTCAGCCTCAGCCTCTCTGGTCAGTCTCGCTTTTCACCGGGGGTGCCCCGTGCTGTCGGGTGCTGAGAAGCGGAGGAGCAGCGTGGAGGAGCAGCGTGGAGGAGCAGGGCTGCGTGGTGCTCGAGAGAAGTTCGGAGTTTGTATCGGAGCTGCTGCAGGCCTCCATCCAAACTCACCTGGATAATAATTAATTTTATTCCAGATCACGTTGTTGGCCCCTGTTGACCTGAAACGAACTTGGACCATGCCTTTCACTTCAGGAGGATTTTCTGGCAGCTCGCTCTGCTATTTGCTGCGAATTTTCAGTTTCTGTTTCGGCCTGTTGATTCTGGACCCAGCTTCTGTTTCTCATGGGAGCATCCATCCATCCATCCATCCATCTTCACAGGGGGGCCGGAGCCCCCCTCAGCCTGACTTAAACTGCAGTTGGGCCACCTCGTCGGGTTTGTTTGCCCATTTGAACTGTGACATTTTATGGTCTGAAACTTTTCTGCATCATTCATATTACTGTCACTATTTTCAGTTCTCAGATTATCTGGAGTCACTGAATCTTGTTAATACACCTGAATCTGTCCATCACTGCAACTTTCACTGTTTTTGGGTTCTGAATGATCGCGTCTTCATTAATGTTTCTCATGGTTCGATTATGGGGGCTAATTGTCACACTGTTAACTCTTGTAATTACACATCAGTCACAAAAAACTCAAGAAAATGTCTGATAATAATGTTGTTATTGCTCTCAGGAATTCAACCTAATCCTGGACCCCCCACTAATTACAGCACACCAAATGACTTTAAAAATGCATCTGGGCTTCATTTTCTGCATGTAAATGCTCGTAGCCTTCTGAAAAAACTTGATGCTGTGAAAATCCTGGTCAGTTCTTCTGGGGCAGATGTTATCTTTATTTCTGAGTCCTGGCTCAACAAATCTGTAATGAATAATGACGTGGCAATCAATGGGTTTAACATCTACCGCTGTGATCGTCAAAAAAGGGGGGGTGGAGTCATTATTTACATTAGAGACACTCTGGTTTCAAGTCTTGTGACTTTCAAAACAATTCCAAACCAGTTTGAAGTCTTATCTGTAAACATCACCTTGAATGGAGGCCAGGTTTTAACTGTAGTCTGCTGCTACCGCCCCCCCACAGCTTCACCTGAAGCATTAAATGCCATTAAGGAATTCCTTGGTAATTTAAAATTCAAAGAGATCTTTTTGGCAGGAGATCTCAACATTGATTGGTGTGTCTACCCCCCTCTGTGACAAATTCAAGGAATGTTGCTTGTCTTTTAATTTAACCCAACTGATCGACTCCCCCACCAGATTAAATAAAAGCCATCCTGACAATTCCTCCATCTTAGACCTGTTTCTAACTAATATGCCTCACAAATTCCCTGGTACAGGTGTATTCGCTGATCTTTTGAGTGATCATTGTGTGACAGCTGCTTTAAGAAATAGTAAACTTCCACCTTCTAAGCCCAGATTAATTAAAAAAAGGGATCTGAAACATTTCTGTGAACAGTCATTCCTCTGGGATCTGTCTCACTTTGACTGGCATCGTATTCTGTTAACTGATGACGTGAACTCTGCTTGGAACTATTTCCATAATAATTTCATTTATTTCCTGAACATACATGCTCCTTTTCGTCAGTTCAGAATAAAGGGACGAGACAGCCCCTGGTTTACTCCAGAGCTAGCTGACCTCCTGCACAGGAGAGATCATCTTTGGGCCGCAGCGAGAAAATCTGACTCAGACACTGATTGGTTGAGTTTTCGACAGATGAGGAATAAATGTACAACTTCTGTCAAAGCAGCAAAACGAAACTATTTCTTATCTCAGACCTCCAAAAATCTAAATGACCCCAACAGATTCTGGAAAACAATTAAATCTCTCTCAGGCACCCCCCAATCATCTGACCTCCCATCACAACTTCTCGTTAACTCTGTTCCTGTGTCAAATAAGCACGAGATCCTGAACTGTCTCAACAAACATTTTGTTGCTTCTGGTTCTTTATTTGACACAGTAACTAACAGAAAATCAGCCACTTCACTTAATAACCAAACTTCTACAAATCAAATCCCTCCTACAAGTCAATCCTCAGTTAATCACACCTTCTCTTTTTCTCCATTCTCAGTCAGTGAGGTCAATAAACTGTTAAAAGATCTTGATCCTAAAAAATCTGCAGGTCCAGATGAACTTCCACCTTATTTCTTAAGGCTGGCTGCTCATATCATCACAGTCCCTGTGACCCACATCTTCAATCTCTCCATAAGACAAAACTCCATCCCAGACACTTGGAAAACAGCCTTTGTTCTTCCTTTGCTGAAGGGAGGTGACCCCACCTCACTGAACAACTATCGACCAATCTCTAAACTCTGCATTTTAGCCAAGGTTCTAGAAAAACTGATAAACTCTCAAATCAAAAATTACCTGGACTCATTTAACATCTTACCTCCACATCAATCTGGTTTCAGGAAACAACACAGCACAACCACTGCTTCACTGAAGGTTCTTAATGACGTTGTTGAAGCACTGGATGCTAAGGATTATTGTGCTGCACTTTTCTTAGACCTGTCTAAAGCTTTTGACACTGTGGATCAGAACATCTTGTGTCATAAACTCTCAGAAATCGGTTTCTCAGATCACACCATTGGTTGGTTCTCTAACTATCTTTCAGACCGGAGGCAATGTGTTCAACATAATGGTACTTCCTCCAGTTATTTAACAGTCAACAATGGTGTACCACAAGGCTCAGTCTTAGGACCCACCCTCTTTACAATCTACATACATAATGTAGGTAAAAACATCCCTAATGCATCCATACATTTCTATGCTGATGACACAGTTGTTTATTGTCGAGCTAAAACTGTTGCTAAGGCTTTCCAGCTTCTGAAATCTGCATTTAACTACATCCAGACTGATTTGTTTCACCTCAAACTTGTCCTAAATGCCGAAAAAACCAAAGGGATGCTTTTTTCAAATAGGAAGTTGGTCCCAGCAGTTCTTCCTCCGATTTTATCCTCAAATGGTGTCCCCATTGAGTTTGTTGATTCCTATAAATATTTGGGTATCTTGGTCGACTCACATCTCTCTTTTAAGCTCCATGTGGAAAACTTGGTAAAGAAACTGAAAGTTAAACTGGGTTTCTTTTTCAGAAACAGATCCTGTCTAACTCTGAATGTTAGGAAACACCTCGTAACTGCGACTTTCCTTCCCTCCATTGATTACGGTGACATTATTTACATGAACGCTCCTACAAGAACCCTGCAGATGTTGGATGCTGTCTATCATGGTGCACTAAGATTCATAACTGGCTGTGATTATCGTACCCACCACTGCACCCTGTATTCACTGGTTAACTGGACATCATTAACTTCACGCAGACTCTCTCACTGGTACATTTTCATCTTTAAATCACTTCTTGGTCTGCTGCCTTCATACATCTCCTCCTACATGTCTCTGTGTGAGTGCAGCTACAGCGTGCGCTCTCAGGACATCATTACCTGCAGTGTTCCCTCAGTGAGGACTGAACTAGACAAAAGGGCCTTCTCCTACTCCGCT
>NW_023622788.1:0-4585 GCF_014905685.2 Nematolebias whitei | reverse complement strand
ATATCTAGAACTGTATTTTTGACTAGTCAAAATTCAGTTCAAGATATCTTGAATTGAAGCCTCCATACAACTCAATGGTAAATCTGACGTCATTATGACTAGTCAGAATGTAATTAGAGATATCTTAAATAAGTATTTTGACTAGTCAAAATGCAATTCAAGATATCTTAAATAACTAACATGTCTAGTCAAAACTCAATTTCAGATATCTGGAATGTAAGCGTAGTGAATCCTATTTTATGTTAAAAGGGCTTGCCATAAACATCTGTTATAAAGTTATTTCTGATGTTCTCTGCATGAGAATGCTCCACCTTGTCCTCCATGCCTGTAGTTCAGATCTGCTCCAGCTTACCTTAGATCATCTGGATGAATTCTTGATTTCTATAGAAGATATTAATTCAACCTTTATTTAAACAGGTTCGTCCCATTGAGCCACGAGGACTCATTTACAAGAGAGACTGAATATAATTGTTGTATTTGTCTTTTTTTTTATGGCAACCAAGTACCTGATAACTGAGTTGATTGTAGCCTGACATCTATTGTAAAATTGTAATTCATTGATTAAAATGTGAATTTAAATGAAACTGTTTCTAGTTAAAATCATAACAGATGACAAAATAAGTGTTAACTGTGCAAAAATAAATTTCCAAACAATTTATTATAAAATATGTAAAAAGTAAAACAAGCTTTAATAAAGTACTTTTACTACTATTTATACTGTTTATTAATGACATCATCTCAAGTCAGCAGGAGCACCATCATCATCATCATCATCATCACAACAACACAAAGTGAGAGCTGTAAATTTAATCTGCACAAACATTTTCAATCAGGGCTCAAAATGTTTAACTGTCAAAGAAATGTGCAAGAAAATAAACTAATGTCACTCTACAGACACATTTAGAGAGAGGACAGTTCACAGAGACACAGTGAGGACGTGTGAGACTGAAGGAGGTTCAACCATTTGTTCATGGGCCAGAACCAGATGAGAAGAACAGCAGAACTTCCACTGACCAGTGATCTGACCAGTGATCTGACCAGTGATCTGACCAGTGATCACACATGTTGTTCTAAATTAAACTTTGGTACAAACAGTGTTAAATAAGACATGTCATATTTTTATTGAACATTAATCTTCATTCTAACAGTGCCATCGTAATTTCAGAGACTGAGGGAGGAAGAAACATAAATGAGGCGAGTGAGATGAGGGAAAGATGAAAATGTGTCCTCAGAGGACGGGGACATGTCAGGAACTGATCCAGGATCAACAGGACCAGGAGGATGAATCAACAGGCAGTCAGGGAACAGAGATGAAAAACCTGAGGGAACAATTAGAACACAAAAAATACATAAGCAGGACAGAAGAAACTCAGACAAGAAAATTAACTCAGTCCTGCGAAGAAAAATGTTAACAATGGAAAATAAATTGACATATGTTTACAAAAGATCAGATGAAGACAACTGGCATGAAGAATAACTTCCAGCTCCCATCTCAATGTACCTGTGATAATTTAATAAGTGTTTTTGTTACTGTCCTACAGTTTATTGATGGTGATATATTATTGTAATAATTCTTATTTCTTGTTCTGTCTTGAAAGAGTCTCATCTCAACTTGACCCATGATTACCAAACACTAAACTAATAATATAAAACTAATGTAATTTAACAGTCCTGCAGTAAATACCAACTTTGTGAAGGTTATGGTGTTAAAGTAATTTTATTCAAACATCTTGATTCAGCTGTTATTGATTCATAGAAGACAGAAAATGAGATCTTGTACCTTTGTGATACTTTGAATGCAACATTCAGTTCATGAAGTCATTCTCCTCTGGTTTACCTGGAAAACATGAAAAAAATTGACTCATCTCCACAATCACGTTTTTCTTTAATGATAATGTCACAATTTATTCTGCAGTCTTTGACAAATTATCTATAACTTGAACTAAATTACATCAGTCTTGTTGTCATGTTGTCATCATTCTTTGTTGAAATCAGGTCTCTCTATTAAATGAGTCCTCGAGGCTCAATGGGATTTACCTGTTTAAATAAAGGTTGAATGAATCTCTCAGGAAAAAAGGCCAAATATTTTCTAGTTGAGTTCAGTAACTGGAATTACCATAAATTTAAAAAAGACCACCTTTCAAAATTTAAGCAGTAATAGATATTTTAAAACGTTGAATTAGAAATAGACTTGTTTAAACCGTCATGTTGCAGAGCAGCTGCAGTTAAAACACAACTAGTAATTTAACATGTTTCATTAAAACTGGCGACACGAAGTATTAATGTTGATAAATTGTGGTACAGAACAGTCAGATAACGCTTCACAATGGCAAAAAAAAAAGTGTCGTATTTTCATCAACTTACCAGAGAAAGCACGGAGAATGAACTACGTTCAATGCTGAAACCGCTGCTGTTTGGAACTTTTTACTGCTGCATGACCCACGTGACTTCCGCATTCCATTCTTTCTATGGGAGTGTCGCAGCTCTCTCTTTATAGGGCTCTGCGGTAGTGTGTTCTGTGTTTATATGTTGTTAATAAAAAGTTCTAAAAAAATAGTGAGGTCCGGCCCTGCAGCCCACAAATCAGACCGGCCCACCGGGAATTCTCCAGACCCTCCCGATTGGCCACTCCGGGCCTGAATGTGGGGGCTAAAAGACATGTCCTGATCAAAATTAACACCAAGATTTTTAACATTAGAGCTGGAGGACAGATTAATGCCATCTAAGGAGGGAGAAAGACTGAAAAATTAATTCCTAATGTGCTGTGAAAAAATTAATAAACTAACATGTATTGTTTAAATATTATTTAATCCATGCTCATTCTGCAGACTTTCAAAGTTGGTGTGTGTATGTGAACTCTGGTAAACTCTTGTAAATGTGAACTTTTGTCCTCTGCTCCTGCAAACGTCCTTGTATTCCACCACCCGCAGAAGAGGCAAAGATACAGAACTTTACGCTTTTCGTATCAAAATGTTTTTCTTTTTCAGAATGTTCTAGCTCATGAAAAAAGACTGTTACAAATCTAATTAAAAAAATACCAGCTCCACAATGTTTTTCAGAATGTTCTAGTCACATGGACAGAAGACTTGTTACAGAACACGGCTTCAACAAGAAGAATAACATCATCTCGTACTGATAACAAGAACTTGTGTATAGTGTCAACCTGAGGAACTTATCCTCCCATTATGATAGAATTTTATTGTGACGCACGAAACATGTATAAATAATATGTACTGTCTCTTTAAGAATCCAGTGTGCTGTGTTGTGTTCTGACTTCACGCAGACAGCAACTCCTTTCTGCAGAAAGAATAAACCTCGCGCTCCGGTTTTGAGCTAAAAGAGAAATGTCTCTGGTTTTCTTTTAAGAGTTTTTTAAGTTTAGAACAATTATTTATCTTCCACAGTGCTCAGGTCCAAAAACCAAAACCTCAGTTTTGTCTTTGTTCAACAGGAGAAAATTAAGGGTCATCCAGGTTTTTATGTCTTTAAGACATGCTTGTAGTCTAAGTAGCTGATATCAGAGCCCTGTAAAGAGAGAGTTGCGACACTCTTTGAACTCGCCGATACGCGGTCACGTGGTTCATGCAGCTCCCCATAGTTCCAAACAGTTCATCGCTGTCAGTCAGTTTGAGCGGCTGCTGGTGCAACATAACACATAAATCGACTTTTCTTACTTTACCTGACGTCTTTCAGTAATTATTGAGCAGTAACGAACTGATTACTTAGCTGATTACTGATTATTTCACAGACTATGCATTTTATCAAAGCATTTTTAGAAGCAGCTGATACATTTATCATTAAATTTTAGAAGGAAACGAGACTGCAAACACATATTTGTTAGAAAAATAATGTATATGCAATACAGTGATCAATATAGCCATGTCAGTGTTTTATAACGTTAAAGAAAGATCAGAGTAACACCTGTTATAAAGTTATTCTGATGTTCTCTGCATGAGAATGCTCCACCTTGTCCTCCATGCAGCAGTTCAGATCTGCTCCAGCTTACCTTAGAACATCTGGATGAATTCTTGATTTCTATAGAAGATATTAATTCAACCTTTATTTAAACAGGTTCGTCCCATTGAGCCACGAGGACTCATTTACAAGAGAGACTGAATATAATTGTTGTATTTGTCGTTTTTTTATGGCAACCAAGTACCTGATAACTGAGTTGATTGTAGCCTGACAACTATTGTAAAATTGTAATTCTTTGATTAAAATGTTAATTTAAATTAAACTGTTTCTAGTTAAAATCATAACAGATGGCAAAATAAGTGTTAACTGTGCAAAAATAAATTTCCAAACAATTTATTATATAATATGTAAAATGTAAAGCAAGCTTTAATAAAGTACTTTTACTGACATTTATACTGTTTATTAATGACATCATCTGAAGTCAGCAGGAGCACCATCATCATCATCATCACAACAACACAAAGTGAGAGCTGTAAATTTAATCTGCACAAACATTTTCAATCAGGGCTCAAAATGTTTAACTGTCAAAGAAACGTGCTAGAAAATAAACTGATGTCACTCTACAGGCACATTTAGAGAGAGGACATTTCACAGAGACACAGTGAGGACG
>NW_023622787.1:0-4585 GCF_014905685.2 Nematolebias whitei | reverse complement strand
CCCTGTACTTAAATCTCAAGCCCAGTAATTGAAATTTGAATGGAACAGTAAAGTTGCGGGCTCGTGGCTCACGGCCTAATTTGGCAGATGGCTCATTGAATCTCTCTGTGGAGTCATTCCCTAAAGTGTGTGTGTGTGCGTGTGTGTGTGTGCGTGTGTGTGTGTTACATAGTTCTGCGTGTGTACCTCCTCAGAGACGAAGCGTCCTCTTAATGATTCCAGTTTACATCAGGATCAGCACTGGAGGTTTGAGGGCAGAAGATGATTGTTGGAGTTGGTGTTCTGTCGGTTTCCCTCCTCTCTGGTCTCCTGCACCTTGCGAGGGCTCATTGCCTCCTTTGTTTCTTGAAACATCACTCTCTTTCCAGCCAGTCACCAGGTTAATATCATCAGTTAACAAGGCGTCACCCTGAGCAGTTGGTTTTTCTATTAATGGATTCCTCCACTGAAAATCAAATTGAGTTGGTTTATTTTTCTTGAGACTGTTGGAAATTCAGCCAAACCATCAGGCGGCTGTGGAGGGGGAAGCAGCGCTTCACTATCACTGTTCAGTGAAGGTGGGGTGCTGATGACCTCAACCAGTGATGTTGTGAGAAGGTAGAAGGAGTACTTATTGGACCTTCTCAATTCCACCGGCATGTCTTCCTTGGAGGAAGCTGAGTTGGGGGGACTTCAAGGTTGGTCAGTCTGTAACTGTGGCTGAGGTCACCGAGGTAGTTAAAAAGCTCTGCAGCAGCAGGGCTCCGAGGGTGGATGAGATCCGCCCTGATGTCCTTAAAACTCTGGATGTTGCAAAGGTGTATCAACTAAAACAGCCCCACAACATCCAAAGGACATCGGGGACGGTGCCACTGGAGCGACAGACGGTGGTTTCCCTCTTCTTAAAGGGGGACCGGAGAGTGTGCACCACCCATCCATGGGTAATGAATGAATGAATGGATGGATGGATGGACATTTTGGCCATTTAAAAAAAAAAGGGGGGGGGGGGGGGTTGAACAAAGTTTTCAGGAATTACCTGGTGTAGATAGTATTTTGAAGCTTAGCAAAATAGTGTTGAACCACATTTATAACAGAGCTGCCATCTTAAAAGAGCTCCTTACTCCAAAATGTCACACTGGTTCACGCAAACTCTTACAATGGTGTGTTTAAATTGGAGGATTTTTTCATTGCACTTTGTGTTATATTCTTAGCATTAAACTTAAGTTTCATTTCAACATCCGGTTTCTTCCCACCAAACAAAAACATGCATGTTGGGCTAATTGCTAACTCTAAACTGTCCCCAGGTGTGAGTAAGAGTGTGACTGGTTGTTTGTCTCATTTATCTCTAGTTGATCCTGTGATGGTGACACGATGCTGTTATTGTGTTGAACCCACATGCAGGCAGACACGGGACACTCCAAGGTTAAAATAAAACTAGTATTTATTTAAACAGAAGTACAACTTATAGAAATCACGAGATGGAGAAAACGATGGAGGAACAGGCATGACAAGCTTGGAAGCACAACCTACGGACGATTGGGAAACAGAGACGCTAACTTTAAAAGGGAGACTAATGAGACAGGAATGACAAACACCTGGGGTGATTAGAATTTGAGACAGGTGAGACAGGAGCTGACAACAAGGAGGAAAACCCTGTGGAGTGCAGGAAACACAAGGATTGAAATGGAACAAAAATACAGATTCACAGAGATGGATTTCCAACCAGTCCAGAGTGTACCCCGGCTCCGGCACAGTGGCTGCTGGACATGAGCACCAGCTCCACTGCAACCTGGAAAGAAAGAAACTAAAGATGATGGATGGATGTTTCTGTGCCACCTTCCTGAATTTGCTATGACAAACACATCTTTTCATTGAGTGGCTGCTATTCCTATTAAAATATGCAACAATGTTAATGCTCAGAAAACACCATTAGAACTATAACAAAACTAGCATGTACAACTATTGTTAACTTATCATTTAAAACCCTCCATCCTTCTCAAAGCACCACATCTCCAGTGATAATTTTATGCATTTAAATGACGCAATAAACAATTCACTGTTGCAGCATGTGTCAAACGCAGATGTCAGCATCTTCAACACACGTGACTCCATGCAACCGCCAAAGACTTTTAATTCAGAAGAAGACGCTTGTGTTTTTATCTCACCTGATTTATGGATTAATTACAGCTCAAGCGTTACTGAGATGCGTTCGTGTTGGTGCGTTCATCACGACCTCCCCCCTAAATGTCCCTCCATCTTTTTCCTCTTTGTCTTTATTTAGGCAAAGTTGTGCCGCCAGGAGCAGGTTGTGTGTGTGAGCGTTCCCCAGTGCACCTCCCAGCACATGCTCCATGCTGACAACGTGTCTGTACGTGTTAATCACAGATGTCTATTTCTCCCCCACTCTGGCCTCCTCCAGGCCTCCTGTGGCTCTCCCCCCCTGTCTCCCTGCCCGGAGCAAGTGCAGCACAGGTGACACAAGGCGGCATGACTAGCACACCACACATCCATCAGACTGTGAGAAGCAGCAGGAGAGAGCAAACCGAGCTAAATTTGGGGGGTTATTATTCATTACAAGCAGACTGCTGAAAGTTATGCAAGAATTTGGTGGCATATGTACATTTTCATTTAAATTTGGCACGATTGCTAACTTTCTAGTTGCACCGTCTCCGTCCTTATAGTTTGCATGTATTATTCACAATATTTTTATTTGCCAGTTAGAGAGACTGCTTCTCTCGCTTGTCCATATCCGTTTTATCTCTATGTTAATGTCTGGTATGCTGCGATGTAATGGCCTAGCTTGTTCGAGTGGGAGTAGTATGGAGGGTAATATCTGCTTTTTGACACATGCCCTCCACAATTCTGTGCTCATCGTTTTAACAGCGGTTCCCTGCTGAAGGCCCTGTAGCTCTGTCTGATGTCCGCTTACGCAAACACAACCGCTCTCCATGGACACAAAAAGCCCCACTTGAACAGACAGACACATGCACACACACAGATTTGCTGCAATTAGAGTCATATGGTGTGAGCTTACTGCCTCCCACGATTCTACCCAATAAGGTCATTTTGTAGATGAAGAAAACAAATACTTCCATTACTGCAAGGTGCCTATTTCGAATTTGCTTTGCAGCCCTGTACTCTCCCTTTTTCTCAGTCGATCTAATCTGTTTTGCACTTTTGCATTGGTATGGTCCTGTTTCCTTTATTTTGCAAAACTGTTACTTTCAGTGTCTTATTTCCCAACTGTACAACAAATGAAATACGAACACATTTATATAAACTCGGTGATATTTCTGCAGTTGATGAAATAGAACAACAGCAGTAACACATTTGCTGAACAAAAAGTGAACACAGCCCTTCTATATTAGGTGAAGCAAGTGGGTTTTCTTTTTACACATTTGGCACCTGTTTGCCTACAAAGATATGTGTTTGTCTTGGCTGCATAATTGGATACCAATAATGTGTCAAGTACAGCCTCTTAGCAAAGAAATGGTTTGAACTTTGTTTAAAGTGTGTCAGCTTTTTAGACCTATTAGTCGCTGGTTCTTCTTTGGGACGTGTGCGACGCACTGGGGAGGCAGCACTTTAAAAGGTCACTAATGCACTCAGCTTGCTGAAAGGGAAAAAGGCATGTTGGATGTTTGGTTTTCCTTATTTTTAATCTATTTTTATAGTTCGTTCTCCGGAGATCCGTGTCAAGAACATTTTGAAGAAACCATATTACTCGGACTGTGAGAAAAGAAGAAAAGGGAGAAAGTGTGAAACATTTACGACGTCGCATCCTGTCCACTACAACTCGAAGCACGTAAAGGGCACAGAAACTAAGAAAACATTTAATACAACCCCAGTTCCAACAAAGTTGGGACACTGTAAAATGCCAACAAAAACACTGCAAAGCATCTCGTAAACCTACATTTTATTCACAATGGAACATAGTAAACATATCATACTTTATTTGGAAAACTTTTATTATTCTTGTGGATATTTATGGCAGCAACACATTTTAAAGAAGTTGGGACAAGAGCAACAACAGACTGTGAAAGTAAAAGGTGCAACAGGAACATTTTACAACAAACCAGGTAGTTTGGCAATAGATTGGTAAAAGGACTGGGTTTAAAGAAGCATTTTGGTGAAGCTGAATCTCTTAGAAATAAAGATGAGAAGAGGTTCACCAGTCTGCAACAAACTATCTGAAAATAAAGGAAACATCTCAGAATAATTTTCCTCAACAAAACATTGGGAACACTTTAAATATCCAACCATCAGCAGTTCGTAATATAAAAAAACCCGATAAATCTGGAGTGATTCCATTCAAAAATACTTTATTAATCCCAGAGAGAAATTAAATTAAATCTCTGTCTGCAAACGATAAGGCTGGAAGTTTTAAACTGGATGCCAGTGATCTTCAGCCCTCAGTTGGTACTGCATTAAAAACAGATCTAATTCTGTTATTTTTCATTCAACCTTTATTTCTACAGGTAAATCCCATTGAGCCTCGAGGACTCATTTACAAGAGAGACCTGGTTTCAACAAAGAAAGATGACAACAATGGACAACAGCAACAACAATAGACAGTTATAAAAAGGCGTACAGATTTTATTTTTTA
>NW_023622786.1:614-4586 GCF_014905685.2 Nematolebias whitei | reverse complement strand
CTTGTCTTTTCTGGTTTCGCTCCATCTGGGTTCCTCGAGTCTTGACAGAAATGCTCCAGCCAAACAAGGCCCAGAACGAGACCAGAGAGGAACAAGCCACCTCTTCATCCGAGATGGAACACATCCAGGAGAGGCTCCAACAAGTTCTAGAACAACAACATGAAACACAGAACAACTTGAGAGAACTGGGAGGTATGGTTCACGCTCTTAATCAAAGACTCTCGTCTTCTTCACCTTCTCCAGCTTCTGTTACTAGACCCAAGTTCCAAGCGGAATCCAAGGACCCGGTCTCAATCCAACAGGTAATCACGAAACCTTCAGAATATTTCTCTGGAGACCCAAGCCTGTGTGGAGGATTCTTACTACAGATCAAACTAGCATTCAAAGGAGCACCTCAGTTATATTCTTCCGACACAGCAAAAATAAATTATTTCACCCACCAGCTGAAGGGTGAAGTGCTTCGGTGGGTTAATTCCTTTTTCCAATTTCATGATCCGGATTTTGTTTCATTTGATACCTTGTTAAAAGAATTTCGCCGAATTTTTGACCGTCCATTGCAGAAGCCCAACGCCGTTAAGCGACTCCTGGGGTTACGCCAGGGCCGGCGACCTGTGGCGGAGTACGCCCTCGATTTCCGCATCATCGCTGCACAGACTGGGTGGCCCGACACAGCACTACAAGGTACCTTCCTAAATTCTCTTTCTGACCCCTTAAAAGATCAGATCGCCTTAAGAGACGAGCCGGAGGGTTTCGACGAACTGATCGAGCTAGCGATAGCTATTGACGAGCGCTTCCGAGAGCGAAGACGAGAGAGAGACTACACTTCCCACAATCACTCCACTTCCGGGTTCACGTCACCAGGTGAGACCTACGCCTACAAAAATTGGTCAGCAAACTACAAAGACCAGGAGAGAACCGTTGCCGGTTCTTCTTCTTCTTCTTCTTCTAAAAAAACAACTGAATTTTTCCCTGCTCAGCCCGACCCAGAGCCAATGCAGATTGGTCGTACTCATTTAACTCCAGAAGAAAGACAGAGACGTTTTGTTTCCAAACTTTGTTTTTATTGTGGTAGACCTGGCCATTTTCTTGCTCAATGCCCGTTTCGGGGAAACGGGAACTTCCACCAGTAAAGAGAGAGTTACTGGTGGGAACTTCTACTCTCTCTCCCACACATCGATTTATGCTTCCTGTTATTATCCAAATAAATCATGATCGCCTTCCTGTGTCAGCTCTTGTTGATTCTGGTGCAGAGCAAAATTTAATTAGTCTAGATCTAGTCAAGAAACTATCCTTACCTACCCTCGAGGTTCCTCCAATCTCCATTGCCGGTGTTACGGGCAAGAACTTGGCACGAGTTCTTGGTAAGACTATTAAGCTAAACTTAACGTCTGGAAACCATCATGAGATGATTGATTTCTTTATATTTGAGTCTCCACACACTCAGGTCATCTTAGGTTATCCCTGGCTCCAAGAACATAACCCTCACATTAACTGGAGACAAAAAAGGGTTGAGGGATGGAGTGATTATTGTTTAAAGAACTGTTTACGTTCTGCCATCCCTAACCAGCCCTCTGTAGACACTCCTCATGAGGCTACAGATATTTCTATGGTTCCCCCTGTTTATCACGATCTAGCCCCAGTATTTAACAAACAACGAGCCTTATCTCTTCCTCCGCACCGGCCATACGATTGTGCTATCAACCTTCTCCCTGGGTCTCCTTTTCCTACTAGTCGACTGTACAACCTCTCTGGTCCTGAAAGAGAGGCCATGAAGAAATATATTGAGGAGTCCCTTCTCTCTGGCATTATCCGTCCATCTACTTCTCCTGTGGGAGCAGGATTCTTTTTTGTTTCCAAAAAGGACGGCACCCTTCGCCCCTGTATCGACTACCGGGGTCTCAATAATATCACAATCAAGAATAAGTATCCCCTTCCTCTCATCGAATCCATCCATGAACAACTACAATCAGCAACTGTGTTTACTAAGCTAGACCTCAGAAATGCCTACCATCTCGTCCGTGTACGGGAGGGTGATGAGTGGAAGACCGCCTTTAGAACACCACTCGGACATTTCGAGTATTTGGTCATGCCATTCGGTCTGACCAATGCACCTGCCGTTTTTCAAACTCTTGTTAATGATGTGCTTCGAGATTTCATTGGTGACTTTGTTTTTGTATATCTAGATGATATACTCATCTACTCGAGGGATAAGGAGGAGCACATCAAGAGAGTTAGAACCGTCTTGCAAAGACTCCACGAAAACCAACTGTTCGTTAAAGGGGAGAAGTGTGAGTTCCATGTTTCCTCTGTATCTTTTCTGGGTTTCATTTTTGAGGGAGGATGTTACAGAACAGATCCTGCTAAAATCAAGGCGGTGGTGGAGTGGCGATTCCCGACTCAAGGAAGCAGCTCCAACGTTTCCTTGGGTTTGCCAACTTTTACAGACGGTTCATTAGGGACTACAGTCGGATCGCTTCTCCTCTCTCCAAATTAACATCCACCAAGGTAACGTTCAAATGGAACCCTGAGGCCGATGCCGCCTTTAGTAAACTGAAGTCGTTATTCGCCTCTACACCAATTCTGAGTCATCCAGACCCTGAGCGCCAATTCATCCTGGAAGTTGATGCTTCAGACTCTGGTGTGGGGGCCATACTCTCGCAACGTTCTCCGGAGGATAACAAGGTTCATCCATGTGCATTTTTTTCGAAACGTTTATCCATTGCAGAAAGGAACTATGATGTGGGCAATCGAGAGCTGTTGGCCGTCAAGTTGGCATTAGAAGAGTGGCGTCACTGGTTGGAAGGCACGGTAACCCCTTTTCTAATATGGACTGACCACAAAAACCTCACTTATCTCAGGGATGCCAAGAGATTGACCCCTAGACAAGCACGGTGGTCCTTGTTCTTTAACCGGTTTAACTACGTCCTGACCTTCAGACCCGGTTCCAAGAACGTTAAACCAGACGCTCTTTCTCGTCAATTCTCTCCCCCAGACTGTACGGAGATGGAAGAAAGCATTCTTCCCTCAGCCTGTGTGGTGGGAACCCTCACATGGGACATCGAGAAGGAGATACGTGAGGCTCATCGTGACGACCCTGATCCTGGCACCGGACCCCCTAAGACCCTCTTCGTTCCCTCTACCATGAGAGCCAAGGTACTGCATTGGATTCATACTCATAAGTTTTCCTGTCATCCTGGTTCGTCCCGTATGCTCTCTCTCACAAGGAGTCATTTCTGGTGGCCCACTCTCACCGCCGATGTGAAGGAGTTCGTAGCCGCCTGTCCCACCTGTGCTCGCAACAAGTCCAGCAATCAACCACCGACTGGTTTGTTACAACCTCTGCCTGTTCCCAGTCGTCCTTGGTCACACATCTCTGTGGACTTTGTCACGGGTCTACCTCCCAGTGAAGGTAACACCACCATCTTGACCATTGTTGACAGGTTCTCTAAAGCGGCTCATTTTGTTCCCCTACCTAAGCTCCCTTCTGCATTCGAGACCGCTCAACTCCTTATCCAGCATGTCTTCCGGATTCATGGGATTCCCTCCGATGTGGTCTCGGACCGTGGTCCGCAATTCACCTCCCAAGTCTGGCAGGCTTTCTGCAAAACCTTAGGGGCCACCTCCAGTCTCACTTCGGGTCACCATCCACAATCCAATGGACAGGCTGAGCGCTGTAATCAGGACCTTGAAACCACTCTTCGTTGTGTCGCCGAGAAGGATCCCTCTGCCTGGAGCCAGCACCTAGTGTGGGTGGAGTATGCCCACAATTCCCACAAATCATCCGCCACAGGTATGTCCCCTTTTGAGGCCTCCCTCGGCTATATCCCTCCCTTGTTCCCCAGCCAGGAGACCGACATCTCTGTTCCGTCGGTACTACGCCATTTTCGACGGTGTCGACGTGTCTGGCGACAGGCTAAGACAGCTCTGACTCGTGCTTCTGCCCAAGCTAAGCGATTTGCTGATCGCCACCGC
>NW_023622786.1:0-514 GCF_014905685.2 Nematolebias whitei | reverse complement strand
CTTTGTACCAGGTGGGACAGAAGGTATGGCTCTCCACTAAGGATATTCAACTCAAGGATACACCCAGAAAGATGGCGCCCCGGTTCATTGGTCCTTTTCCCATCATTGCTATCATCAATCCCTCCGCTATACGCCTTCGTCTCCCCCATTCCATGAAGGTCCACCCCACTTTTCACGTCTCCCAGGTTAAGCCGGTGGCCGTCAGTCCCTTGTGCCCTCCTGCCGACCTCCCTCCACCCGCCCGACTAATCGACAATCATCCTGCCTTTAGTGTCCGGACCATCCTCGACGTACGACGCAGAGGACGTGGGTTCCAGTATCTGGTGGACTGGGAGGGTTACGGTCCTGAAGAACGATCGTGGATCCCCCGGTCTTTTATCCTGGACCCCAGCCTCATTACATCGTTTTTCCGTAACCACCCCGAGAAACGTCTCCGGTCGCCTGGGGGCGACCCTTGAGGGGGGGTACTGTGAGAGTTCCACTACCTGCAGCTCCTCCTCTAATTGGCTGCTGA
>NW_023622785.1:0-4586 GCF_014905685.2 Nematolebias whitei | reverse complement strand
TTGGTGAATGCTCGTTTGCATAAGTACCTTATAACTTTTAAAATGCAAGATAACAGTAATTTTCAGCTTTAAGGAACGTTTATTGACTCGAAAATGCTTTTAGAAAGATTAAAACGTTTTTAATTTCACTATTTAGACCTAATAAGCGAGTGAAACCTGTCTTCTCAAGGTTCGCCAGAAGATGTCAGCCTTACCTTACTAATTTTAACTCAGACACTGTTTGTGTTATCCACTAGGGGAGCTATAACTTCCTGTGGCGTTCGGTTGACATCCTGTTGTTAGCCGCTTAGCTTGAAGTTAGCTTCGGCTAAACTCGGTCAAAATCAACATTTCTGAACGGATTTTTTACACAAAAGTGGCACAATTTCAACAAACACGACTTTTTAGCCTGAACATGAGTTTTTGGAACAATATTTCAGCTTCATTTAGTGATTTTAGGCGTAGTTAAGGCCCCGGTCGTTAGCTTGTTAGCTTAAAATTAGCATCGCTAGCGTTGTTTAAAACATCGTTTTTTGGCGAATTTTAAACTCTAACGTGGCAGAATTTCAGCGAGCAGGCTTCGAAGCACTTAACAGTGTGTCAACAATCACTTTAGGGGAGCTTTTTAGCTTTAAAAAGCAGATTTTATTTCCCTATGAAAACGAATTTCATTTCCGGGTCACGTGACTGAAATCACCAAATGCAACGCAGCGCAGGCTTGAGGGGAGATGACGTAGCACGTCAGTCAAACTTCTCAACCAATGAAAGCGCTCCACAACAGCGAATTCAACCAATCACGAAGCGTATTCTCCAGCTAGCAAGTTAGATTAGCGTAAAATAGTTCGTCAACTTTTCGTCTTTTAAACTATCAAAATGCACTTTTTCTGTTAAAAAATGTAACGAAACAACTTCTAACTGTGTTCTGAGATGGCACTCAGCTTTTAAAACGTTTATCCATCTATTCAAAATACTCGTTCAAACTGAACAGAACCCACAGCCGGGTCTTAGCAGAACCTCGTACTTTTAAACAGAATAACGTCTTCCACAGCTCATCAGCTTTTAGTTACACGTAACAGACGTACAATTTCAGCTCTTAAAACATTGCCAGCCCAACGCTTATACATGCAGCGTTTGCTTGAAAGGTGCAGCTCCAAGCGCGCAGCCCAGCCGCTGCGTAAACATTCACAGCTCGTCAGCTGTTATTCTTTCAAAATACATGCCAACACGTAAATCAATCTTACACGAATTAACAGTCATTCATGAAATTCGTACGAGGCCACCAGTTGTAGTGAGTCACGTGAGATACGTGTCACTTGTTGTATGACAAATATATGAATTATATATGCATACAATATTCACGAGTTCTTCATTTTTCTGACTGTAAATGCCGTGCATTGAATTTAACACAAAATGTAACGAGAGACGTTATTTATCTTTGACCCATCAAATGAATGGAATCATTTATTTTCAAAATCAAAGTTTAACATCAAACATTTACATTAATTTGGCAAAATATGAAAATAATAACAGACAGTTTCACAGAAAATGAACTTCAAATCACTCGGCGGTGATTTGAGGACTTTGCTTCAGACATTTCTAAAAATATCTGTACTGATTTATGAGAGAGAAGAGTTTAAGATTAAATTGAGATTTATCTTACAGAGGAAATGTGTGAGGGAATTTAATCTGTTTGACCAGAAGTTGCACGCTCCGTCCGATCTCAGCTTCTCACGGTACACTTGGTCAAAATAGAACCATCTACCTGTTGATGATGAATCAGCGTTGGATGTAGTTCCTTTCTGACTCGTTTCAGCGTCTCCGTCGAGAGCTACCAAACCTTCAGAAAGTCGTGCGTTGATTAGCTCAAAACAGAATTATAATCCCCAAAAAACCTCTGGATTCTTCATTGCTCTGAAGCTTTCAGAACCGACTGCACTCTCAATCTTGGAACTCTCACGTTCTCCAGAACTCTCAATCTAACATGAACTGGGGAGTTGCCACATTTTATTTGGGTCGACTTCCTGTTCAATTTAGAGCTTTCTGATTCGTGGAAGGACCAGAAAGAGGAGTGGTTTTGACGTAAGGTGTTTATCAACAGTCGAGGTCAGAGAATGAAACTTGTTTAACATACAGAAAAGATTATTGCAGCAACAGCAGACTTCGTGGAGTCAACTCTTGGTAATCTTCTGAAAAAGTTTAAACATGACATTTTTCTCGGTAAACATTTTAGTTGACCGAAAACCAACCTTTCACACACTTACGACAGCTTGCTCATTTCAGACAGAAAATCAAGGAATGCTTATTCAGGTGATTTCTTCTTGGAATGAGGAATAAAAATCATTACTTACTGTTTATGTAAAATAAAAATGAGTAGTTCTTTTCAACCTGTAAGAATTGAGTGAAACTAACACAATTGATTATCAAAACATTTGTAAGACAGTAATGATTATAAAGAATTGTCTTTTCTGCTTGATTAATTCAAGAAAGAAAGACATCAGATGGCCCAGACTTATTCAGATCAATGAAAATAACAGTCTCTGTCCATCTGGTAGATTTGAGGTCATCTGGTTCACTACATTTCTACTTATTTCATATTCAAAATTGTTCCATATCTTTTAGATTGTTCACCAATATGCTCTTAACTCATGTATTGATCCTGTAGAGTTTCCACAGGAGTCACATGTTTCTCATTTATGAGTTCTACACCTGATGACAACGTTCACACAATCAGGCATTCAAATCTTTTATTGTCATTCACTGCTGGCCCCGTTGTGACAAAACAATTCACAAGTCTGTGGTATGAAAAAACCCAGTGAGTCCAGACTTGTCTTTGCCTTATACAACAGTGCTCCCTTGTGGTCAGGATATGGATGCTCCACACACCACCTATCTGAACAGAGACACACAGAAAAAAAGAAAAAAACTAACCCTTCGCTTCGCCCCCACACACAGACTCACTCACACCCCCCTCTTCTTTTCTTTTTTTTTTTGTTTTGTTTTGTCTCCCTCAACCCACCGGCCTTGAAGCCTTCACACAACATACAAAACACGGCACAAACAAAAGTTATTACAACATCCTAAAACTAATGTGGTCCCTGACCACATGAAATTTGGCAAATATAACCTAGAAGTCCCAGACTTCACATTTCCCTTTGTTCTAAATTATTAATGGCGTCAATTTTAGTGGGCAGTCAACACTCCACAATGTAGACGCTGACGTAGCTATGAGTCCCAGAACCGCTTCCCGTCCCTCTTGTCAGAGGGAAGGTCTGCCCGCCACAGCCGCTGAAAAGGGAAATGTCTTTTCGGCAGGTCCCTGACCACCCTCCAACACGAGTCCAACTCGTGAAACTATCTACAAAAGACACCTAAATGTTAAACTAAGTCGTGCAAAGGACACGCACGCGCACGCACGCAGCGTTTAACACCCAAAGTGTCTGAATACGCGTAACCCAGTTTGTCAGAAGTACCACTAATCACCGTAAATTAGCTTAAAAACCATCTTTATTTCCGGAGATGGTATTAAACACCCACAGAGGAAGATTGAATTTGGTTTACGGCCGAATAGCGGAGTTTTTGGGCCTTTCGGCCAACTTAGGTAACCCACTTACCTGTTAGTAGAAAAAAACGGGCCCAGTTCTCTCTGCGGGTGCACAGCACCAACTCGTTCCAATCCGTGTGTCCTCCAGCTGCACGTCGGGGTCACCATCTGTTGTGGCTGTACCACAATCGTGTTCAAGACAGCTGAGACGGTCACCTTAGTTCAAAAGATTTATTTGACAAAGGGTTACAAGTATTCAGAGAACATATAATCAAAATAACGATGTATGCATACAGGAGCATTTACTCAACCAACCTGATCAGATGAGTTCTCCCAAGCAATGCTCGCTGGGCGTGTGTTATTTCTGGCTTTTATCAAAGTTTGAGAAGGCTAGCTTTCTAATTGGTTTAGACCCTAGGTTGTTATGGATACGGTGCTCTTCCGCTCTGTCAAGGACATTAATGTTCACATTCCACAGATAAGAAGTTTTATGGCTCACTGAAATCGGTTCTTTGTTTGGTTCTGTTTGTTTCAGTTTAACTTGATTATACCTTGTTGATACCAAATGATTTGTGTTAAGATTGTTTCTTTCTATGAATAATTAATAACTATTAATTCTTAACTAACTCATGTTTATGTGTTCTTAATTGATCAATCTTATTATGATTGTGTTTCAGTTCAGTTGAAGCCACCCTGCCCCCTCCTGCAGCTGTGGCCTTCTATAGTCAACCCACATGAAGTGTTTTCCTTAAAGAGTGAAGATTAAAACCTGTGTCAAACAGTGATTAAAACGACTAAACGTTAATTCTTATTAACGGAAGGACCTGAGGGTTTTAGTTAGTCTACAATCTATCATGCAAATGTTTGTTCAGTTAACAGAAGGAAGACTCTTCTCTCCTGAGTACTCAATATCTTACTTGCTCCCTGGCTTGTTTTGATTGCTTGAAATATATCAAATGTGAACTTGTAAAATTATCCTTAGCTAATGTGAGATTATATTTAAAGGTAAAATAGTTAGAAAAGTAAACATTTTCTATAAATATAGTTCAACTCTTGAAGAAAGACA
>NW_023622784.1:0-4586 GCF_014905685.2 Nematolebias whitei | reverse complement strand
AGATATTCCTGCTAACATCACAGATACAATATAGCTGTTTCATGCCAATATCAGCCAATTCCACCTTTATTTTAAATTAATCCAACTTTTACAGCCTAATCCAGGAACACCAAGCCCTACCCCCTTACTTTTGGTAATTTAAGTTTATTTCTGCTTGTTTCAGCTATTGGTCTGCTGGTCTTTAGTTAATTGCCTCTTCTTTTTTATTCTTCGCATAAATTGTGCATTTTGTCTCTGATATTGATCCTGTAGATTTTCCACAGGTTTCACATGTCCCACATTTATGAGTTCCACACCTGATAACAACATTCACACACTCAGGCATTCAAATATTTTTTTTTCATGCACTTCTGGCCGTAGTTGTAATAAAACAAATGCAAGTCCATGGAATGAAACAACCCAGAGTCCAGACTTGTCCTTGCCTTATACAACAGCGCCCCCTTGCGGTCAGGATATGGAAGCTCCACTCACACACAGACACACACAGAAAAAAGAGAAAAGTAACCCTTCGCTTCTTTCCCACACACAGCTCACTCCCCCCTTTTTCCTTCTCTCCATTGTTACGTCGCTCTCAACGTCTCTGGCCTTGAAGCCGTTACACAACATAGAAAACACGGCGCAAACAAAAGTTATAACAACGTCCTAAAACTAATGCGATCTCTGATCACATGAAATTTGGTAAATCTACCTAAAGTCCCAGACTTTTCACATTTCCCTTCGAACTAAACTATTGATTGAGTGCAATTTAACATCCAGTCGACAGATGTAGTGGAGCCCCCGCGCCACAGCTCATCAAGTCCCCGACTTGATTACACCTTAATCTCGTCAGATTAAAGGTTTTGTTCGCCACTTCCGCTGATAAAAAAAGGGAAACGTGTCACTCACGTCCGACGTGAACTCCCGGCAGGCCTCGCCTTCCTCCGGCCACAAGTGAAACTTGTGAAACTAACTAAACACTACCTAAACGTAAAAGAAAGCGTTCGGCGCTTAAACTGTCTGAATATCGTAACCCACCTCGTCAGAATTCACACGAATCACCGGAAGTTAGCTTAAATAAAACCATCTTTATTTTCCGGAGAAGGCTGCATGCACACCAACAGAGGAATTTGAATTTAGTTTTAATTTGTTTTACGGCCGAATAGCCAGAAACTCCGGACCTTAAGGTCCAAACAGTTAACCAGCTTACCTGAAATTAATGGGCCCAGTTCCTCTGTGTGTGTGTGCACCGCAAGCCACCTCGATCCAATTCAGTCCAGGCCGCGCCTCGCTGCACGTCGGGTCACCATTCTGTCGTGGTTGGCTACCACGTCGTGTTCAAGACAGCTGTAGTGAGTCACGTGGGTACGTGTCACTAGTTGTAGTATGACAATATATCCCCGTTTATATGCATACTATATTCACGAGTTCTTCATTTTTCTGACTGTGTAATGTCGTGTATTGAATTCAACAGAAATGCGAACGAGAGACGTTATTATCTTTGACCCATCAAATGAATGGAGTCATTTATTTTCAGAATCAAAGTTTAACATCAAACATTTACATTAATTTGGCAAAATATGAAAATAATAACAGACAAGTTTCACAAATAATGAACTTCAAATCACTCGGCGGTGATTTGAGGACTTTGCTTCAGATATTTCTAAAATATCTGTACTAGTTTTGTGAGAGAGAGAAGAGTTTAAGATGAAGTGGAGATTTATCTTACAGAGAAACTATGTGAGGGAATTTATATCTGTTGACCAGAACGTGCACGCTTCATCAGATTTCAGCTCGCTTCCGGTACACTTTAGTCGAAGAAGAGACCGTTACCTTGTTGATGATAGATCAGCTCGATAGAGAGTCCTCCAGACCTTTCAGCGTCTCCGTTGAGAGCTGCTGAAATCCTTAGATAGTCGTGCGTGGGTTGTTCAAACAGAAGTTATAATTCCAACGTCTCTGACTCTCCTGAATTCTCGAATTCTCTTCCATTCACTTCACCATTCTCCATGAATTCTAACCAATTCTCTTCAGAACTCCTTGAGCACTGCTTCAGAACTGCTTCCGAACTACATGAGAACCGCTCCAGCACTCTTCCAACTCTCAGAACTATTTGAAAACTGTTTTAGAACTAACTGCACTCCACTAGAACCGGGAAGTTGTCACATTTTAAATGAGTTTACTTCCGAGTTTACTTCAGAGCTTTCTGATTCGTGGATGGACCAGAAAGAGGAATGGTTTTGACGTAAGGTGTTTATCAAAAGTCGAGGTCAGAGAATGAAATTTGTTTAACAACTGACAGAGAGATTATTGCAAAAAGCAGACTTCGTGGAGTCTCTATTCTGATTATCTTCTCAAATAGTTAAACATGACATTTCTTCTTCAGTAAACATTTAGTTGACCGAAGCTTCAACTTTCACACACTTACGACTTGGCTCATTTCAGACAGAAAATCAAGAAATGCATATTCAGGTGATTTCTTCTTTGAATGAGGAATAAAAATCATTACTTACTGTTTATGTAAAATAAAAATGAGTAGTTCTTTTCAACCTGTAAGCATTGAGTGAAACTAACACAATTTGATTATCAAAACATTTGTAAGACAGTAATGATTATAGAGGATTGTCTTTTCTGCTTGATTAATTCAAGAAAGAAAGTCATCAGATGGCTCAGACTTATTCAGATCAATGAAAATAACAGTCTCTGTCCATCTGGTAGATTTGAGGTCATCAGGGTCAGATAAGGGTCAGATCATCAGGTCATCAGGTTCACTACAGTCCCCCCTTTGGAAATCATCACCTGTCCATGGAGATGAATTCCAACCGTGAACTTAGACCTTCAAATGTCCTTGAGCTTGATGTAATCCAGCACGGAAGACCAAAGTCAGAAGTAATCCTTCAAGGAAGACAAAAGTCAGAAGTAATCCAGCAAGGAAACAAAGTCAAGGTAATTCCACAATGTTCTTGGTATTCCATTGTGTTGATTATAATCCCATATCGTCTCGATAATTCCATTGTAGCAATGCTTTAACCCCTTGGAAACAGAGTCTGTAATCCATTGGAAAAAGTCATATAATCCACAACGGTAAATCCACAGCGATTGGAAGTGTTGATTAATCAGCATATTAAGGGGTACCCTTGGATTGAACTGAAGAAGCGGCCACTGGATGAAGAGTTGAGACCAACGTCAGGATTGCAGGTCGCCTCCAGCGAAGGTTGTCTCCAGCGACGTCCAGCCTGTGCCGTTCTGGTTCAATGTGTCATGCAATTATGTGGTTTAAGGTGGGCTTATGAAGGGGATTTTACATAAGGCCTTAAACTATATGCATCTGGTGTGTAAGCTATTATGGTTGGGAACAGCTACAACTACCAGTTAAGGGGTGGAGAATGCTGAAAAGGGGTACTACAGGGGTTTATGCCTATAGAAAAGTGTTCCAAACTATTTTTCCATTTCTAACTTGGTTTAAGTTAGCTTTACATGGTAAAATATAGTTTGGTGTAATTGTCTGTTGTCTTTTTAGACGAACGACTTGAGATTGGGTGTTTGGTTTTCCCATAAATGTTTTGGAAGTCTATGGCGAGACCTATCAAAAAGAATTAGCTATCCCCCCGAATAGAATTGTTCGAGTAGGTTCGGCTTAAGCGTTGTGAGATCAATGTAGATTATGGTACTCAAGGTAGCAATAACATACATTGACTCCGCAAAGATTGCAATTTAGTGAATGAACTGCATGTTGGCATGGTTAAAGGCCTCTTAGTCTCTAACTTAACTACACAACAAAATTCATTCTTCCTTCAGAAACAATACCAAAATCAACTAAACAACGTTTCAGCACCGACAAGAGTAGTGACTAAGCATCTAGAAACATCGTTTCACAGCTTCTCCTCACCCTGGTTGCCAGATTTCAGTCACGCTGTCCCGTTTTATCAAGGGTAGGTCCTGTGAGTTTAAACTATGGTTAAGTTTATTATCCATTAGTTATCTTCTACAGGGATGACCCTTGTTCCCACGAGGTCAGATTTTGTGAGATCTTTGTCTCCTAAGGAGTTATTGCACGCCTTGTGTTGTTTAACCTGGTTACGGTGTACCCATTTAACAGTTGGCTCTTTTTGGCCTTTACTGATTTTTATCTGGTAGACAATTGGAGACACTTTGTCAGTTATCAGATGGGGTCCAGTCCATCTGGGCATCAGCTTACGGGCGAGAGTTCCGGTCCCGGACTCTACTCTCCCAGTTTTGGGTGCAAACGTGTAGTACCAGACCCTGTCTCCCACTTGGAGTTCCTCGTGAGAGGCCTTTTGGTCGTAGTACGCTTTGCGTCCTTCAGCTGATTTTTCCAGGTATTTCTGTGCGAAAGCAAAAGTGTTCTTAAGGTGTCTTTCCAAGTCTTTCATGTATTGTTGTGTGGTGTAGGCTGTTGCCATGGCAGCATCGCCTGGTTGGTACAACAGGTGCAGAGGGAGAGTCATTTGTCGACCCGTCATCATCTCGAAAGGAGCGATGCCAGTCGACGTGTGTGGAGTGGCCCTTATGGCCATGAGGACCAGAGGGAGTTTCACGTCCCAGTCCTTGTGGTTTGCGGCTACGTATTTTTTCAAAATACTCACCAC
>NW_023622783.1:0-4587 GCF_014905685.2 Nematolebias whitei | reverse complement strand
CTCCACTTATTCAACTCTCTTTCCCAGGATCTCCAAGAGATGACCCATTGTAAATAGACACTGTAAATAATAAACATCACTACTTTTTTCTAACCAAGTCTTGTCTTTTCTGGTTTCGCTCCATCTGGGTTCCTCGAGTCTTGACAGAAATGCTCCAGCCAAACAAGGCCCAGAACGAGACCAGAGATGAACAAGCTACCTCTTCATCTGAGATGGAACACATCAAGGAGAGGCTCCAACGAGTTCTAGAACAACAACATGAAACACAGACCAACTTGAGAGAGCTGGGAGGTATGGTTTACGCTCTTAATCAAAGACTCTTGTCTTCTTCACCTTCCCCAGCTTCTGTTACTAGGCCCGAGTTCCAAGCAGAATCCAAGGACCCGGTCTCAATCCAACAGGTAATCACAAAACCATCAGAATATTTCTCTGGAGACCCAAATCTGTGTGGAGGATTCTTGCTACAAATCAAACTAGCCTTCAAAGGAGCACCTCAGTTATATTCTTCCGACACAGCAAAAATAAATTATTTTACCCACCAGCTGAAGGGTGAAGCGCTTCGGTGGGTTAATTCCTTTTTCCAATTTCATGATCCGGACTTTGTTTCGTTTGAGACCTTGTTAAAAGAATTTCGCCGAATTTTTGACCGTCCGTTGCAGAAGCCCAACGCCATTAAACGACTCCTGGGGTTACGCCAGGGCCGGCGACCTGTGGCGGAGTACGCCCTCGAGTTCCGCATCATCGCTGCACAGACTGGGTGGCCCGACACAGCACTACAAGGTACCTTCCTAAATTCTCTTTCTGACCCCTTAAAAGATCAGATCGCCACAAGAGACGAGCCGGAGGGTTTTGACGAACTGATCGAGCTAGCGATAGCTATTGACGAGCACTTCCGGGAGCGGAAACGAGAGAGAGACTACACTTCCCACAATCACTCCACTTCCGGGTTCACGTCACCAGGTGAGACCTACGCCTACAAAAGATGGTCAGCGAACTACAAAGACCAAGAGACACCCGTTGCCGGTTCTTCTTCTAAAAGAACTGTTGATTTTTTTTCTGCTCAGCCCGACCCAGAGCCAATGCAGATTGGTCGAACTCATTTAACTCCAGAAGAAAAACAGAGACGTTTTGATTCCAAGCTTTGTTTTTATTGTGGTAGACCTGGCCATTTTCTTGCTCAATGCCCGTTTCGGGGAAACGGAAGCTTCCGTCAGTAAAGAGAGAGTTACTGGTGGGAACTTCTACTCTCCCTCCCACACATCAATTTATGCTTCCTGTTATCATTCAAATAAATCATGATCGCCTCCCTGTGTCAGCCCTTGTTGATTCTGGTGCAGAACAAAATTTAATTAGTCTAGATCTAGTCAAAAGACTATCCTTACCTACCCTCGAGGTTCCTCCAATTTCCATTGCCGGTGTTACGGGCAAGAACTTGGCACAAGTTCTTGGTAAAACTATTAAGTTAAACTTAACGTCTGGAAACCATCATGAGATGATTGATTTTTTTATATTTGAGTCTCCACACACTCAGGTCATTTTAGGTTATCCCTGGCTCCAAGAACACAACCCTCACATTAACTGGAGACAGAAAAGGGTTGAGGGATGGAGTGATCATTGTTTAAAGAACTGTTTACGTTCTGCCATCCCTAACCAGCCCTCTGTAGACACTCCTCAGGAGGCTACAGATATTTCTATGGTTCCCCCTGTTTATCACGATCTAGCCCCAGTATTTGACAAACAACGAGCCTTATCTCTTCCTCCGCACCGGCCCTACGATTGTGCAATCAACCTCCTCCCTGGGTCTCCTTTTCCTACCAGTCGATTATACAACCTCTCTGGTCCTGAAAGAGAGGCCATGAAGAAATATATTGAGGAGTCCCTTCTCTCTGGCATTATCCGCCCCTCCACTTCACCTGTAGGAGCGGGATTTTTTTTCGTTTCCAAGAAAGACGGCACCCTTCGCCCTTGTATCGACTATCGGGGCCTTGATAACATCACAATCAAGAATAAGTATTCTCTCCCTCTCATCGAATCCATCCATGAACAACTACAATCTGCAACCATTTTTTACTAAGTTAGATCTCCGAAATGCCTACCATCTCGTCCGTATACGGGAGGGGGATGAGTGGAAGACCGCTTTTAGAACACCACTCGGACATTTCGAGTATTTGGTCATGCCATTCGGTCTGACCAATGCCCCTGCCGTTTTTCAAGCTCTTGTTAATGATGTGCTTCGAGATTTCATTGGTGACTTTGTTTTTGTATATCTAGATGACATACTCATCTACTCGAGGGACAAGGAAGAGCATATCAGGAGAGTTAGAACCGTCTTGCAAAGACTTCACGAGAACCAACTGTTCGTTAAAGGGGAGAAGTGTGAGTTCCATGTTTCCTCTGTATCTTTCCTGGGTTTCATTTTCGAGGGAGGATGTTACAGGACAGATCCTACTAAGATCAAGGCGGTGGTGGAGTGGCCGATTCCCGACTCGAGGAAACAGCTCCAACGTTTCCTTGGGTTTGCCAACTTTTACAGGCGATTCATTAGGAACTACAGTCGAATCGCTTCTCCACTCTCTCAATTAACATCCACCAAGGTAACGTTCAAATGGAACCCTGAGGCCGACGCCGCCTTTAATAAACTGAAGTCGTTATTCGCCTCTACACCAGTTCTAAGTCATCCAGATCCTGAGCGCCAATTCATCCTTGAGGTAGATGCTTCAGACTCTGGTGTGGGGGCCATACTCTCTCAACGTTCTCCGGAGGATAATAAGGTACATCCATGTGCATTTTTCTCGAAACGTTTATCCCTTGCAGAGAGGAACTATGATGTGGGCAATCGAGAGTTATTGGCCGTCAAGTTGGCATTAGAAGAGTGGCGTCACTGGTTGGAAGGCACGGTAACCCCTTTTCTAATATGGACTGACCACAAGAACCTCACATATCTCAGGGATGCCAAGAGGTTAACCCCTAGACAAGCACGTTGGTCCTTGTTCTTTAACCGTTTTAACTACGTCTTGACCTTCAGACCCGGTTCCAAGAACGTTAAACCAGACGCTCTTTCTCGTCAATTCTCTCCCCCAGACTGTACAGAGACTGAAGAAAGCATTCTTCCCCCAGCCTGTGTGGTGGGGACCCTCACATGGGACATCGAGAGGGAGATACAAGAGGCTCAACGTGACGACCCTGATCCTGGCACCGGACCCCCTAAGACCCTCTTCGTTCCCTCTAACATGAGAGCCAAGGTACTGCACTGGATTCATACTCACAAGTTTTCCTGTCATCCCGGTTCGTCCCGTATGCTCTCTCTCACAAGGAGTCATTTCTGGTGGCCCACCCTCACCGCCGATGTGAAGGAGTTCGTAGCCGCCTGTCCCACCTGTGCTCGCAACAAGTCCAGTAATCAACCACCGGCTGGTTTGCTGCAACCTCTGCCTGTTCCTAGTCGTCCTTGGTCACACATCTTGGTGGACTTTGTCACGGGTCTACCTCCCAGTGAAGGTAACACCACCATCTTGACCATTGTTGACAGATTCTCGAAAGCGGCTCATTTTGTTCCCCTGCCTAAGCTCCCATCTGCATTCGACACCGCCCAACTCCTTATCCAGCATGTCTTCCGGATTCATGGGATTCCCTCCGATGTGGTCTCGGACCGTGGTCCTCAATTCGCCTCCCAAGTCTGGCAGGCTTTCTGCAAAACCTTAGGGGCCACCTCCAGTCTCACTTCGGGTCACCATCCACAATCCAATGGCCAGGCTGAGCGCTGTAATCAAGACCTTGAGACCACTCTCCGTTGTGTCGCCGAGAAGGATCCCTCAGCCTGGAGCCAGCACCTAGTGTGGGTGGAGTATGCCCACAATTCCCACAAGTCATCCGCCACAGGTATGTCCCCTTTTGAGGCCTCCCTCGGCTATATCCCTCCCTTGTTCCCCAGCCAGGAGACCGACATCTCTGTCCCGTCGGTACTACGCCATTTTCGCCGATGTCGACGTGTCTGGCGACAGGCTAAGACAGCCCTGACTCGTGCTTCTGCTCAAGCTAAGCGATTTGCTGATCGCCACCGTACACCAGCTCCTTCGTACCAGGTGGGCCAGGAGGTATGGCTCTCCACTAAGGATATCCAGCTCAAGGACACACCCAGAAAGATGGCGCCCCGGTTCATTGGTCCTTTTCCCATCATTGCCATCATAAATCCCTCCGCTATACGCCTTCGTCTCCCTCGTTCTATGAAGGTCCATCCCACTTTTCACGTCTCCCAGGTTAAGCCGGTGGCCGTCAGTCCTTTGTGCCCTCCTGCCGACCTCCCTCCACTCGCCCGACTAATCGACAATCATCCTGCTTTTAGTGTCCGAACCATCCTCGACGTACGACGCAGAGGACGTGGGTTCCAGTATCTGGTTGACTGGGAGGGTTACGGTCCTGAAGAACGATCATGGATCCCCCGGTCTTTTATCCTGGACCCCAGCCTCATTACAACGTTCTTCCGTAACCACCCCGAGAAACGTCTCCGGTCGCCTGGGGGCGATCCTTGAGGGGGGGGTACTGTGAGAGTTCCACTACCTGCAGCTCCTCCTCTAATTGGCTGCTGAT
>NW_023622782.1:4160-4587 GCF_014905685.2 Nematolebias whitei | reverse complement strand
TTAGGGAGCTTGAGGAGAGAGAGGAGTGCAGGGCAGGATCCTAACAGTACCCCCTTCTCAAGAATCGCCTCTTGGCGACCTGAGACGTTTCTCGGGGTGTGCTCTGAAGAACGAAGTGACGAGACTGGCGTCCAAGATGAAGGATCGAGGGATCCATGAACGTTCCTCTGGCCCATAACCTTCCCAGTCGACCAGATACTGGAAACCCCGCCCACGGCGCCGTACGTCCAGTATACGGCGGACCGTGAAGGCAGGGTGATTATCGATGAGACGGGGGGGCGGAGGGAGGTCGGCCGGAGGGCACAGAGGGCTGTCTGTAACTGGCTTGATTTGGGACACGTGGAAGGTGGGATGAATCTTCATGGACGACGGTAGCTGGAGTCTGACAGCTGTGGGATTAATGATGCGGATGATGGGGAATGGTCCA
>NW_023622782.1:0-4060 GCF_014905685.2 Nematolebias whitei | reverse complement strand
ATATGGCACGTGGAGAGCCACACCCTTTGTCCAACCCTGTAGGATGGAGCTGCGGAGCGATGACGGTCTGCAAGGGCCTTGTTCTGCGTGGCTGTACGAAGCAGGGCGAGTTTGGTTTGGCGCCAAACCCGACGACAACGTCGAAAATGGTGTTGGACGGACGGGACCGCAATATCCCCTTCTTGACTTGGAAACAGAGGAGGGGCGTAACCTAGAGATGCTTCAAAAGGAGACATGCCCGTAGCGGATGATGTATGAGTGTTGTGAGCATACTCAATCCATACCAGATGTTGGCTCCATGAGGACGGATTGTCCTCCACAACACATCGAAGAGCAGTCTCCAGTTCCTGATTGGTCCGTTCGGCTTGCCCGTTGGATTGGGGGTGGTACCCAGATGTCAAGCTGACAGAGGCCCCTAGAGAATTACAAAAAGACTTCCATACCTGGGATATAAACTGGGGACCTCTGTCAGAAACCACATCGGACGGAATGCCGTGAACCCTGAAGACATGTTGGACCAACAGTTGGGCTGTCTCGAACGCCGAAGGAAGTTTCGATAGGGGAACAAAATGAGCTGCCTTTGAAAACCTGTCAATCACAGTGAGGATAACGGTGTTGCCATCAGAAGGGGGTAGACCGGTAACAAAATCGAGAGAGATGTGCGACCATGGACGACTAGGAGTGGGCAGAGGCAGCAGCTTACCAGCAGGTGGCCGGTTACCAGTCTTATTTCTGGCACAAGTGGGGCAAGCGGCAACATAACTCTTAACGTCAGTATTTAAGGAAGGCCACCAGAAGTGTCTCTTAGTCAAGGAAATCATACGTGCAAGACCCGGGTGACATGAGAACTTGTGTGTGTGTGAAGCCAGTCGAGGACCTTAGCTGTGATACTAGCAGGAACGAACATAGTACCAGCGGGGCCTGTCCCTGGGTCAGGGTCTGACCTCTGAGCTTCCAGGATATCCTGTTCGATGGACCAGGTGAGAGTGCCAACCACACAGGATGATGGTAGTACGTTTGGTTCCTGTGTGGTGTCCTCTGGTGGTGAAAACTGTCGTGAGAGAGTGTTGGGCTTCGTGTTCTTGGATCCGGGTCTGAAAGTCAGTGTAAAATTGAATCTTGTAAAAAATAAAGACCATCTTGCCTGTCTTGGGTTCAACCGTCTGGCCTCGCGAAGGTACGTGAGGTTTTTGTGGTCCGTCCAAATGAGAAATGGAGTGTCCGTGCCCTCCAGCCAATGTCTCCATTCTTCTAGGGCCAGTTTCACGGCCAGAAGCTCACGGTTCCCCACGTCGTAGTTCTTCTCTGCAGGGGAAAGGCGCCGAGAGAAAAACGCACAGGGATGTACCTTGTTATCAGGAGATGCTCTCTGCGATAGGACAGCTCCTACTCCAGTGTCGGATGCATCCACCTCCAGGATGAATTGTTTCTTGGGATCTGGGTGACACAATACAGGGGTAGATGAAAAAAGCGTTTTGAGCTCACCAAAAGCCTTGTCCGCCTCCTGAGTCCACTTAAAAGTCCTAAGAGTAGATGTTAATTGTGTGAGAGGGGCAGCGATCCTGCTATAGTTCTTAATAAAGCGGCGGTAGAAATTGGCGAAGCCCAGGAATCGTTGAAGTTGTTTCCTCGTTTCCGGCGTTGGCCACTCCACCACTGCCTTAGTCTTTTCAGGGTCTGTGCGGTAGTGTCCCCCTTCAAAAATGAAGCCCAAAAATGGAACAGACTTTGCATGAAATTCACATTTTTCTGCTTTGACGTAAAGTTGGTTTTCGTAGAGACGTTGGAGAACAGTTCTGACGTGATGAACATGTTGTTCCTCATCTTGTGAGTATATAAGAATGTCGTCCAAATATACAAAAAGGAATTTGTTCAAAAAGTCTCTCAGAACGTCATTAACTAAAGCCTGAAATATTGCGGGGGCGTTAGTGAGGCCAAAAGGCATTACGAGGTACTCAAAATGTCCTAAGGGGGTCTTAAATGCCGTTTTCCACTCATCACCCTCCCTTATACGAACGAGATGATAAGCGTTACGGAGATCTAACTTTGAGAATATCTTAGCGTGGTGCAACTGCTCATGGATGGAGTTGATGAGGGGTAGCGGATATTTGTTTTTTATGGTAATCTGATTTAACCCTCTGTAGTCGATGCAAGGGCGCAAAGTCTTATCCTTTTTAGCCACGAAGAAGAACCCTGCTCCAACTGGAGAGGTAGAGGGGCGAATTATACCCGAGTCTAAAGATTCCGAAATGTACTCCTGCATGGAGTCTCGTTCAGGACCAGAAAGATTATATAGGCGACTAGAGGGAAGAGGTGCCCCTGGTAACAGCTCGATAGCACAGTCATACGGTCGATGTGCAGGTAAGGATGAGGCCTTTAGTTCACTAAACACAGGAGCTAAGTCATGGTACATCTTAGGAATCTTTGATAGATCAATAGACTCAGAAGAATTACTGCGTTTTAATGTGGAAGGAATTGCAGTTCTTAAACAGTTCATGAGACATTGTGGGCTCCATTGTTCTATTCTCTTTAATCTCCAATTAATGACTGGGTTATGTTTGTTCAGCCAAGGAAAACCTAAAATGAGCTGAGACACATGAGATTGAAAGACAAAAAACTCACAATATTCGTGATGGTTCCCGGAGATCATGAGGTGCAGGGGCCCGGTCTTCGTGTGGATGGAGGCGAGTTTTTGTCCAGTGAGGCCCTCCATAGATAATGGCGTGGAAAGGGTCTGAGTGGGGATGGATAGGAGATCCACTAGGTCTTGGCTGATGAGGTTCTGTTCTGCTCCGGAATCTACCAGGGCGGCAACAGACTTCTTTTCAAGACCCACGATGATGGTAGTGTTGATCTCCAGACGAGAAACAGGAGAAGAAGAAGTTGTAGTTCTCACCAATATCTCCTGCCTTATTGGTGAGATGGGTCGTTTCCCAACAATGGGCATTGAGCAATAAAATGTCCTTGTTGGCCACAATAAATGCAAGCTCTGTGTCTTCTCCTCCTCTGTTTCTCCTCGGCGGACAGACGAGTGTGGCCCAACTGCATAGGTTCCGGTTCAATATTGGTCTTATTTTCCAGCGCCCGTGTTGGAGTTGATCTAGGTGTCCAGTTGAACCCGGAAGCAGTGGTACACTGGGAAATGTAGTCACCTTGATAAGACGTTGGGCGACGTCGTGACGTGTGCGAAGAGCCGGAAGTTGAGGCATGCTGGGAATCGTAGTCTCTCTCCCATCTACGTTCTTGAAGTTGGTTATCGATGCGGGTGGCGAGGTGGATTAGCTCATCCAAACTTTGAGGCTCCTCTTGCGTCGCTAAGCGATCCTTTATGGAATCAGAGAGCGAGTGGAGAAAAATACCTTGAAGAGCGCTCTCTCCCCATCCGGTTCGGGCGGCGGTGATTCGAAAATCCAAGGCGTGTGCTGTTACCGATCGCCAGCCCTGACGAAGGGTGAGTAGCCTCTTAACTGCTTCAGACTTCTGGAGGGGTTGATCGAATACTCGTACGAAGTCTTCTAAAAAGGAGGAGAAGGTTAGTGTGTCGAGCTGATGAGCTGATAGGTGAGCCTGAGCCCAACGTAGTGCGTCTCCTTTTAATTGGGTAATGAAAAATGATATTTTGGCTGAATCTAGCAAAAAACGACTGGGAGCACTCTGAAAAGTTAGCCTACATTGCAGAACGAAGCCCCCACATAGTTCAGGGTTCCCATCAAATAGTTCGGCAGGCTTTAAATTTTGCTCCACAGCGGTTGCTTGAGGAAAGACATGAGTGGGGGAACTAACCTCTGGAGTAGATGTTGTAGCTGGTGGTAGCAGCTGAGTCATCCCTTGTTTGACAGAGAACAACATACTGCCCATTTCTTGTAGGTTAGATTGGTTAGTCTGCTGCAGTGCTACTAAACGCTCGAGAGTTGCTTCATTCCTTTCTACTCTCTGTAACATTGTTTGAAACGTGAGTTGACTCTGCTCAGCTCCTGAATCCTTCGAGGGTACTTGGTGTGGCTGGGACATTCTGTTATGATCGAGGTCGTACCCAGGATGAAGGACCAGAAAACTGAAC
>NW_023622781.1:0-4587 GCF_014905685.2 Nematolebias whitei | reverse complement strand
GTTTCATTTCTGTTACCAAAATAAGCTTGGAAGATTCTTTTGTAATAAACTTTTGGATGTTCAGCTTTACCCTGCGTGACCTTTTCTGCGGCTGGGTATCCAGCTGGTCCTGTGCAGGAGTCGTACTCTTTGATCAGAGCTTCACACAGAAGTTTGTAATCCCTTCTCGTTGCATCTGGTAGACGCTCGATGAAGGTAAACACCTCTCTGTCTGACGTGAGTCGTATCAGACTGATCTTATCTTCTACCCTAGCATTAGGATAAGATCTCAATCTGAAATCCAGATCTCTGAGGTACGCTTTTGTTCCAGATGAGCCCATCGGTCCAGGAACAAAGCGTTGTACATATTTTGAGATTTTTTGCAAGTCATCCATTGATGGAGAAGATATCAATGGTCTCACATGCGTGATCAGTTGTGGGGGTGTTACTCTGCCCGTTTGTGTAGGTGTTTGGATGGGTCTAAAAGCACCGGGTGAGTAAAGAGGTCGTTGAGGTTTTGGTGTATTACCCCGACTCTGTTCAGGGTCTGGTTTGGATTCCAGGTCACCTTGCCCAACTTTCTGACCTTTTTCTGTTGCTGCTATTAGTTTCGCCTCACATTTTTTTAAATGTTCCTGGGATGTACAATAGTCATCTTCTAAACGCATATGTAGCTTTTGTAGATTTTGTTTATCTATTTTGCATTGTTCCAGTTCCATTTTTGCGAGCTGCAACTGTCTTTGTAGCTGGTCATTGTCTGAACACGCAGCTTGATATTGACGGTCTTTTTCACTAATCTTCTCATAAGATTGTGTTTGTAATGACGCCTACATTTCTGAGAGCTCCCTCTCATGTGTTTTAGACATCCTGACAAGGCGTTCCGACCGTTCATCCAATTCAGCTTTTAGAAGCAGAGAGATTTTTGCTAACCGTTCTTGGCTATGCTTTTTACTCTCTGGCCCTAATGTTCCTGCGGCTAGACTTTCCAGCTCTTCTTGTCTTTGAAGTTCATTGAGTTGTTGTAATTGCTGTATTTCCTTGCCAATAAGTGGAGTTGTTAAAATATGTAAGGCCCCCAAAATGATATCATCATTTGTTTGGGGTTTTAAAGGGTTCTATTCTTCTTCGTCGCTTGTCATTTTTCTTCTATTTAAAGATTAAACAGGAGAATTTTAATGTTTTAGGTTTTTCAAAATAAATAAAATCAGCAAAGTCTCTTTGTCTGATATATTTACTTTTATTTAGTGATTTATCAATTAAACGTGCACTATCCTTTTAGCAAATGAGTAAACTTTTTCCAACTTTGTGAATATCTGTAACTGTTTCTATTTTTTAAAAAGTTAACTTTTATTTTGTACCTTATTTTTAAGGGATTACCAGTGAATAAAAACTTTTTGGTAAATGCTCTTTGCATAAATACCTTTATAACTTTTAAAATGCAAGATAACAGTATTTATTCAGCTTTAAGGAACGTTTATTAACTCAAAAATGCCTTTTAGAAAAATAAAAACGTTTAATTTCACTCTTTAAACCTAAAAAGCGAAGTGAAAACCTGTGTTCTCAAGTTTCTCCAGAAGATGGCAGAACAACCTTAATAATTTTAACTCAGACACTGTTGGTGTTGTCCAGTAGGGGAGCTATCACTTCCTGTGGCGTCCAGTCGTTAGCTGTTAGCTAAAAATTAGCATCGGCTAGACTCGGTTAAAACCAACATTTCTGAACGGATTTTTTACACAAACGTGGCAAACTTTCAACAAGCACGACTTTATAGCATGAACATGAGTTCTTTGGGACAATATTGCAGCTTTATTTAGTGATTTTAAGCACGGCAAAGCTCATTTCCGACATGGAGGAAGTGACGTGACACGTCACTCATCCGGTCGTTAGCTGTTAGCTTAAAATTAGCATCGCTAGCGTTGTTCAAAAACATCATTTAATGACGGATTTTAAACTCAAACGCGGCGAAATTTCAGCGAGTATGCTTCGAAGAACTTAACCAGCGTATCAAAATACACTTTTAAAGCGTTTTTCAGCTTTTAAAAGCAGATTTTATTTTCCTATGAAAACGAATTTTCATTTCCGGGTCACGTGACTGAAATCACCAATGACAGAGCAGCGCAGGGTTGAGAGGAAATGACGTAGCCACGTCAGTCAACCTTTCAGCGAATCAGAGCGCTCCACAACAGCAATATTCAACCAATCACGAAACGTTTGCAACCAGCATGCTAGATTAGCGTGAACTAAAATTCGTCAACTTTTCGTTTTTTAAACTGTCAAAATGCACTTTTTCTGTTAAAAAAATGTAACGAATCAACTCTCTGAGCTGCACGGAGTCGGCGCTCCGTGGCACAACGTCTTTTAAACCGTTTAAAACAACTCGTTCGAACTTTTTCCAGAACCGAGCCGGACCACAACCGGACCTCCGTCCGTTTGGACCACAGTTTAAACAGAATAACGTTTTCCACAGCTCATAAGCTTAGCTACACATAACAGACGTACAATTTCAGCTTTCACAAGACATATGACACTATTTCAGCTTTTAACATCACTAGCCCAACGCTTAAAACATGCAGCGTTTTGACTTCAAAGCGGCGCAGCTTCTTCAGCGCGCTGCGTTCAATCACAGCTGACAACTGTTATTTTTCTTTATGCCAACATGTAAAAAATCAAACTTTACACGAATTTACAGTCATTTATGAGCACGTTACGGGCCACCAAATGTAGTATGTCATATGTTGGATATATATTCATACTTTTTCACGAGTTCCTCATCTTTCTGACTGTGTAAATGTCGTGCATTGAATTTAACAGAAATGTAACGAGAGACGTTATTATCTTTGACCCATCAAAATGAATGCGGTCATTTATTTTCAGAATCAAAGTTTAACATCAAACATTTACATTAATTTGGCAAAATATGAAAATAATAACAGACAAGTTTCACAGATAATGGACTTCAATCACACGGCAGTGATCGAGGACTTTGCTTCAGATATTTCTAAAATATCTGTACTGATTTTAAGAGAAAGGAGAGTTTAAGATGGAAATGGAGATTTATCTTACAGAGAGATTTGTGAGGGAATTAATCTGTTTGACCAGAAACGTGCACGCTCCTTCAGATCTCAGCTTGCGACGGTACGCTTGGTCGAAGTGGACTGTTACCTGGTTGATGATAGGTCAGCGTCGGTATAGGATCCTCCTTTGACTCTTTCAGCGTCTCCGTTGAGAGCAGCTGAAATCCTTCGAGAGTCGTGCGAGGTTATTCAAACAGAAGTTATAATCCCAAAACGTCTCTGGATCATCCTGAATGCGTTTGCATCCAAGAACTCTGAACTCCTTTCATCTCCTTAGCACTCTCTATCAGACTTCCGACATCAGACTCTAGCACTCTTCAGCACTCTGTGTGGAACTCTCAGAGCTCTGCAGCATCAGACTCTTGAGCACTCTGGCAAGAACCGGGAAGTTGCCACATTTTAAATGAGTTGACTTCCGGGTCAATTTAGAGCTTTCTGATTCGTGGATGGACCAGAATAGAGGTGTGTTTTGTGATGTAAGATGTTATCAAATTCGAGGTCAGAGAATGAGATTGTTTACAACATACAGAAAAGATTATTGGAGAAAACCAGACTTCGTGGAGTCTCACTCTTATTATCTTCTGAAAAAGTTTAAACATGACATTTCTTCTCAGTAAACATTTTAGTTGACCGAGACTCGACCTTTAACATACTTACAAACTTGCTCATTGCAGACAGAAAAATCAAGAAATGCATATTAACCTGATTTCTTCTTTGAATGAGGAATAAAAATCATTACTTACTGTTTATGTAAAATAAAAATGAGTAGTTCTCTTCAACCTGTAAGCATTGAGTGAACTAACACAATTTGATTATCAAACATTTGTAAAACAGTAATGATCATAGAGAATTGTCTTTTCTACTTGATTAATTCAAGAAAGAAAGTCCCCAGATGGCTCAAACTGTATTTCTGGATGCAGATCAATGAAATAACAGTCTCTGTCCATCTGGTCAGTTCTTAAGGTCAAGTGTTTCGACCTTAGGCTTATTACTTCAGGTTAGGTTCACTACAGTCCCCCCTTTGGAAATCATCGCCTGTCCATGGGGATGAATTCCAACCGTGAACTTAGACCTTCAAATGTCCTTGAGCTTGATGTAATCCAGCAAGGAAGACCAAAGTCAGAAGTAATCCAGCGAGGAAACAAAGTCAAGGTAATTCCACAATGTTCTTGATAATTCCATTGTGTTGATTATAATTCCATATCGTCTCGATAATTCCATTGTAGCAATGCTTTAACCCCTTGGAAACAGAGTCTGTAATCCATTGGAAAAAGTCATATAATCCACAACGGTAAATCCACAACGATTGGAAGTGTTGATTAATCAGCATACAGAGGGGTACCCTTGGGTTGAACTGAAGAAGCGGCCACTGGATGAAGAATGGAGACCAACGTCAGGATTGCAGGTCGCCTCCAGCGAAGGTTGTCTCCAGCGACGTCCAGCCTGTGCCGTTCTGGTTCAATGTGTCATGCAATTATGTGGTTTAAGGTGGGCTTATGAAGGGGATTTTACATAAGGCCTTAAACTATATGCA
>NW_023622780.1:0-4588 GCF_014905685.2 Nematolebias whitei | reverse complement strand
TTGTCTTTTCTGGTTTCGCTCCATCTGGGTTCCTCGAGTCGTGACAGAAATGCTCCAGCCAAACAAGGCCCAGAACGAGACCAGAGATGAACAAGCCACCTCTTCATCTGAGATGGAACGCATCAATAAGCTGCTCCAACAAGTTTTAGAACAACAACAGGAAACACAGACCAACATGAGAGAGCTGGGAGGTATGGTTTTCACTCTTAATCAAAGACTCTTGCCTTCTTCACCTTCTCCAGTTTCTGCTACTAAGTCCGAGCCCCAAGCAGAATCCAAGGACCCGGTCTCAATTCAACAGATAATCACGAAACCATCAGAATATTTCTCCGGAGACCCTAATCTGTGTGGAGGATTCTTGCTACAAATCAAACTGGCCTTCAAAGGAGCACCTCAGTTATATTCTACCGACATTGCAAAGATAACTTATTTTACCAACCAGCTGAAAGGTGAAGCGCTTCGGTGGATTAATTCCTTTTTTCAATTTCATGATTTGGACTTTGTTTCTTTTGATACCTTGTTGAAAGAGTTTCGCCGAATTTTTGACCGTCTGTTGCAGAAGCCCAACGCCGTAAAACGACTCCTGGGGTTACGTCAGGGCCGGCGACCTGTGGCGGAATACGCCCTCGAGTTCCGCATCATCGCTGCACAAACTGGGTGGCCCGACACAGCACTACAAGGTACATTCCTAAATTCTCTTTCTGACCCCTTAAAGGATCAGATCGCCACAAGAGACGAGCCGGAGGGCTTTGACGAACTGATCGAGCTAGCGATCGCTATTGACGAACGATTCCGGGAGCGGAAAAGAGAGAGAGACTACACTTCCCACAATCACTCCACTTCCGGGTTCACGTCACCAGGTGAGATCTACGCCTACAAAAGGTGGTCAGCGAACTACAAGGACCAAGAGACACCCTTTGCCGGTTCATCTTCTAAGAGTCCAGTTGAAATTGTTCCTGCTCAGCCCGAACCAGAGCCAATGCAGATTGGCCAAACTCATTTAACTCCAGAGGAAAGACAGAGACGTTTTGATTCCAAGCTTTGTTTTTACTGTGGTAGACCTGGCCATTTTCTTGTTATATGCCCGTTTCGGGGAAACGAGAACTTCCGCCAGTAAAGAGAGAGTTACTGGTGGGAACTTCTACACTCTCTCCCACACATCGATTAATGCTTCCTGTTATCATTCAAATAAATCATGATCGCCTCCCTGTGTCAGCCCTTGTTGATTCTGGTGCAGAACAAAATTTAATTAGTCTAGATCTTGTCAGAAAACTATCTTTACCTACCCTTGAGGTTCCTCCAATTTCCATTGCCGGTGTTACAGGCGAGAACTTGGCACAAGTTCTTTGTAAAACTATCAAATTAAGCTTAACGTCTGGAAACCATCATGAGATGACTGATTTTTTTGTATTTGAGTCTCCCCACTCTCAGATCATCTTAGGTTATCCCTGGCTCCAAGAGCACAACCCTCACATTAACTGGAGACAGAAAAGGGTTGAGGGATGGAGCGATCACTGTTTAAAGAACTGTTTACGCTCTGCCATTTCTAACCAACCCTCTGTAGACACTCCTCAGGAGGCTACAGATATTTCTATGGTTCCCCCTGCTTATCACGATCTAGCCCCAGTATTTGACAAACAGCGAGCTCTATCTCTTCCTCCACACCGGCCCTACGATTGTGCAATCAACCTCCTCCCTGGGTCTCCCTTACCTACCAGTCAATTATACAACCTCTCTGGTCCTGAAAGAGAGGCCATGAGAAAATATATTGAAGAGTCCCTCATCTCTGGCATTATCCGCCCCTCCACTTCCCCTATAGGAGCGTGATTCTTTTTTGTCTCCAAGAAGGACGGCACCCTTCGCCCTTGTATCGACTATCGGGGCCTCAATAACATCACAATCAAGAATAAATATCCCCTACCTCTCATCGAATCCATCCACGAACAATTACAATCTGCAACCATTTTCACTAAGTTAGACCTCAGAAATGCCTACCATCTCGTCCGTATACAGGAGGGTGATGAGTGGAAGACTGCATTTAGAACACCACTCGGACATTTCGAGTATTTGGTCATGCCATTCGGTCTGACCAATGCCCCTGCTGTTTTTCAAGCTCTTGTGAATGATGTGCTTCGGGATTTCATTGGTGACTTTGTTTTTGTGTATCTAGATGACATTCTCATCTACTCGAGGGACAAGGAGGAGCACATCAGGAGAGTTAGAACCGTTTTGCAAAGACTACACGAGAACCAACTGTTCGTTAAAGGGGAGAAGTGTGAGTTCCATGTTTCCTCTGTGTCTTTCCTGGGTTTCATATTCGAAGGAGGATGTTACAGGACAGACCCTGCTAAGATCAATGCGGTGGTGGAGTGGCCGATCCCCGACTCGAGGAAACAGCTCCAACGTTTCCTTGGGTTTGCCAACTTTTACAGGCGATTCATTAGGGACTACAGTCGAATCGCTTCTCCACTCTCTCAATTAACATCCACCGAGGTAACTTTCAAATGGAACCCTGAGGCTGACGCCGCCTTTAATAAACTGAAATCATTATTCGCCTCTACACCAGTTTTAAGTCATCCAGATCCCGAGCGCCAATTCATCCTTGAAGTAGATGCTTCAGACTCTGGAGTGGGGGCTATACTCTCTCAACGTTCTCCGGAGGATAATAAGGTACACCCATGTGCATTCTTCTCTAAACGTTTATCCCCTGCAGAGAGGAACTATGATGTGGGCAATCGAGAGTTACTGGCCGTCAAGTTGGCATTAGAAGAGTGGCGTCACTGGTTGGAAGGCACGGTAACCCCCTTTCTAATATGGACTGATCACAAGAACCTCACATATCTCAGGAATGCCAAGAGGTTAACCCCGAGACAAGCACGCTGGTCTCTGTTCTTCAACCGTTTTAACTACATCTTGACCTTCAGGCCCGGTTCTAAGAACGTTAAACCAGACGCTCTTTCCCGACAATTCTCTCCCCCAGATTGTACAGAGACTGAAGAAAGCATCCTTCCCCCAGTCTGTGTGGTGGGGACCCTCACATGGGACATCGAGAGGGAGATACAGGAGGCTCAACGTAATGACCCTGATCCTGGCACCGGACCCCCTAAGACCCTCTTCGTCCCCTCTAGTATGAGGGCCAAGGTACTGCACTGGATACACACTCACAAGTTTTCCTGTCATCCTGGTTCGTCTCGTATGCTCTCTCTCACAAGGAGTCATTTCTGGTGGCCCACCCTCACCGCCGATGTGAAGGAGTTTGTAGCCGCCTGTCCCACCTGTGCTCGCAATAAGACTAGTAATCAACCACCGGCTGGTCTGCTGCAACCTCTGCCTATTCCTAGTCGTCCTTGGTCGCACATCTCTGTGGACTTTGTCACGGGTCTACCTCCCAGTGAAGGTAACACCACCATCTTGACTATTGTTGACAGGTTCTCGAAAGCGGCTCATTTTGTTCCCCTGCCTAAGCTCCCATCTGCGTTCGACATCGCCCAACTACTTATCCAGCATGTCTTCCGGATTCATGGGATTCCCTCCGATGTGGTCTCGGACCGTGGTCCTCAATTCGTCTCCCAAGTCTGGCAGGCTTTCTGCAAAACATTAGGGGCCACCTCCAGTCTCACCTCGGGCCACCATCCGCAATCCAATGGCCAGGCTGAGCGTTGTAATCAGGACCTTGAGACCACTCTCTGTTGTGTCGCCGAGAAGAATCCCTCAGCCTGGAGCCAGCAACTAGTGTGGGTGGAGTATGCTCACAACTCCCACAAGTCATCCGCCACAGGTATGTCCCCTTTTGAGGCCTCCCTTGGCTATATCCCTCCCTTGTTCCCCAGCCAGGAGACCGACATCTCTGTCCCGTCGGTACAACGCCACTTTCGCCGATGTCGACGTGTCTGGCGACAGGCTAAAGCAGCCCTGACTCGAGCCTCTGCTCAAACTAAGCGATTTGCTGATCGCCACCGTACACCAGCTCCTTCATACCAGGTGGGCCAGGAGGTATGGCTCTCCACTAAGGATATCCATCTCAAGGACACACCCAGGAAGATGGCGCCCCGGTTCATTGGCCCTTTTCCCATCGTTGCCATCATAAATCCCTCTGCTGTACGTCTTCGTCTCCCTCATTCTATGAAGGTCCATCCCACCTTTCACGTCTCCCAGGTTAAGCCGGTGGCCGTCAGTCTTTTGTGCCATCCTGCCGACCTCCCTCCACCCGCCCGACTAATCGACAATCATCCTGCTTTTAGTGTCCGAACCATCCTCGACGTACGACGCCGAGGACGTGGGTTCCAGTATCTGGTTGACTGGGAGGGTTACGGCCCTGAAGAACGATCATGGATCCCTCGGTCCTTTATCCTGGACCCCAGCCTCTTTACGACTTTCTTCCGTAACCACCCCGAGAAGCGTCTCCGGTCGCCTGGGGGCGATCCTTGAGGGGGGGGGTACTGTAAGAGTTCCACTGCCTGCAGCTCCTCCTCCAATTGGCTGCTGATTACCACCAGCTGGCAGCCATCCATCTGACGAGCTCCTGCTACTATTTAAGGCTACAGTCCAGTGTGACTCACCGCTGGAGCATTGTACCCTATTTGGTATT
>NW_023622779.1:0-4588 GCF_014905685.2 Nematolebias whitei | reverse complement strand
CTCTCTCTCCTCAAGCTCCTTAATTACCAGCAGCTGCAGCTGATCAGCACCACACCTGAGGAGAAGTATAAGAAGACTCAGAAGCCACTCTACAGGCGCTGGGACATTGCCTGCCAACGGTAGTAGATGTTCTAGCCAGCAAACTGTGTTCTCTAGTGATTATACTAAAGTTTTGTCTTCCTCTGCATTCTCAGAGCCTTCCTGTTTTTCGTGTTGTCATCGGACCTGCTTGAGTCTCCTGAGTTCCTCCTCAATCCCTCCTGTGATCCTGCAGCTGCCTTTTTGCCTTCCACCACTTGCCACTCCAACCTGGATTCGTATTTTGGACCCTTCCTATTCAACCTCTCGTCACGTAAGAAAGATCCCTCACAGATTATTCCAGTCCCTCCTGCGTTTCCCTTAACCTCTTCCTCTGCCCCTCAGGTGATCCTGTATATATATATTGTAAATATTTCCCGACACCTGTACAGAGACGTCATCACCTTTATTATCACCTTTTGTAAATAAACACTGTTTTTTGGTACTTCGAGTCCTGGTCTCTGTTCAGTTTTCTGGTCCTTCATCCTGGGTACAACCTCGGTCATAACAGAATGTCCCAGCCACACCAAGTACCCTCGAAGGATTCAGGAGCTGAGCAGAGCCAACTCACGTTCCAGACAATGTTGCAGAGAGTAGAAAAGAATGAAGCAACTCTCGAGCGTTTAGTAGCATTACAGCAGACTAACCAATCTAACTTACAAGAACTGGGCAGTATGATGTTCTCTATCAAACAAGGGATGACCCAGCTGCTACCACCAGCTACAACATCTACTCCAGAGGTTAGTTCCCCCACTCATGTCTCTCCTCAACCAACCGCTGTGGAGCAAAATTTAAAGCCTGCTGAATTATTTGATGGGAACCCTGAACTATGTGGGGGCTTTGTTCTGCAATGTAGGCTAACTTTTCAGAGTGCACCCAGTCATTTTTTGATGGATTCAGCCAAGATATCGTTTTTCATTACCCAATTAAAGGGAGACGCACTACGTTGGGCTCAGGCTCACTTATCAGCTCATCAGCTCGACACACTAACCTTCTCCTCCTTTTTAGAAGACTTCGTACGAGTATTCGATCAACCCCTCCAGAAGTCTGAAGCAGTTAAGAGGCTACTCACCCTTCGTCAGGGCTGGCGATCGGTAACAGCACACGCCTTGGAGTTTCGAATCACCGCCGCCCGAACCGGATGGGGAGAGAGCGCTCTTCAAGGTATTTTCCTCCACTCGCTCTCTGACTCCATAAAGGATCGCTTAGCGACGCAAGAGGAGCCTCAAAGTTTGGATGAGCTAATCCACCTCGCCACCCGCATCGATAATCAGCTTCAAGAACGTAGATGGGAGAGAGACTACGATTCCCAGCATGCCTCAACTTCCGGCTCTTCGCACACGTCACGACGTCGCTCAACGTCTTATCAAGGTGACTACATTTCCCAGGGTACCACTGCTTCCGGATTCAACTGGACACCTAGATCAACTCCAACACGGGCGCTGGAGAATAAGACCAATATTGAGCCGGAACCTATGCAGTTGGGCCACACTCGTCTGTCCGCCGAGGAGAAACAGAGGAGGAGAAGACACAGAGCGTGCATTTATTGTGGCCAACAAGGACATTTTATTGCTCAATGCCCGTTGTTGGGAAACGACACATCTCACCAATAAAGCAGGAGATATTGGTGAGAACTACAACTTCTTCTTCTCCTGTTTCTCGTCTGGAGATCAACACCACCATCATCGTGGGTCTTGAAAAGAAGTCTGTTGCCGCCCTGGTGGATTCCGGAGCAGAACAGAACCTCATCAGCCAAGACCTAGTGGATCTCCTATCCATCCCCACTCAGACCCTTCCCACGCCATTATCTATGGAGGGCCTCACTGGACAAAAACTCGCCTCCATCCACACTAAGACCGGGCCCCTGCACCTCATGATCTCCGAGAACCATCACGAATATCGTGAGTTTTTTGTTTTTCAATCTCATGTGTCTCAGCTCATTTTAGGTTTCCCTTGGCTGAACAAACATAACCCAGTCATTAATTGGAGATTAAAAAGAATAGAACAATGGAGCCCACAATGTCTTATGAACTGTTTAAGAACTACAATTCCTTCCACATTAAAACGCAGTAATTCTTCTGAGTCTATTGATCTATCAAAGATTCCTAAGATGTACCATGACTTAGCTCCTGTGTTTAGTAAACTAAAGGCCTCATCCTTACCTGCACATCGACCGTATGACTGTGCTATCGAGCTGTTACCAGGGGCACCTCTTCCCTCTAGTCGCCTATATAATCTTTCTGGTCCTGAACGAGACTCCATGCAGGAGTACATTTCGGAGTCCTTAGACTCAGGTATAATTCGCCCCTCTACCTCTCCGGTTGGAGCAGGTTTCTTCTTCGTGGCTAAAAAGGATAAGACTTTGCGCCCTTGCATCGATTACAGAGGATTAAATCAAATTACAATAAGAAACAAATATCCGCTACCCCTCATCGACTCCATCCATGAGCAGTTACACCACGCTAAGATATTCTCTAAGTTAGATCTCCGTAACGCTTATCATCTCGTTCGTATACGGGAGGGTGATGAGTGGAAGACGGCATTTAAGACCCCCTTAGGACATTTTGAGTACCTCGTTATGCCTTTTGGCCTCACTAACGCCCCCGCAATATTTCAGGCTCTGGTTAATGACGTTCTGAGAGACTTTTTGAACAAGTTCCTTTTTGTGTATTTGGACGACATCCTTATATACTCACAAGATGAGGAACAACATGTTCATCATGTCAGAACTGTTCTCCAACGTCTCTACGAAAACCAACTTTATGTCAAAGCAGAAAAATGTGAATTTCATGCAAAGTCTGTTCCATTTTTGGGCTTCATTTTTGAAGGGGGACACTACCGCACAGACCCTGAAAAGACTAAGGCAGTGGTGGAGTGGCCAACGCCGGAAACGAGGAAACAACTTCAACGATTCCTGGGCTTCGCCAATTTCTACCGCCGCTTTATTAAGAACTATAGCAGGATCGCTGCCCCCCTCACGCAATTAACATCCACTCTTAGGACTTTTAAGTGGACTCAGGAGGCGGACAAGGCTTTTGGTGAGCTCAAGACGCTTTTTTCATCTACCCCTGTATTGTGTCACCCAGATCCCAAGAAACAATTCATCCTGGAGGTAGATGCATCCGACACTGGAGTAGGAGCTGTCCTTTCGCAGAGAGCATCTCCTGATAACAAGGTACACCCCTGTGCGTTTTTCTCTCGGCGCCTTTCTCCCGCAGAAAAGAACTACGACGTAGGGAACTGTGAGCTTCTGGCCGTGAAACTGGCCCTTGAAGAATGGAGACATTGGCTGGAGGGCACGGACACTCCATTTCTCATTTGGACGGACCACAAAAACCTCACGTACCTTCGCGATGCCAGACGGTTAAACCCAAGACAGGCAAGATGGTCTTTATTTTTCACAAGATTCAATTTTACTTTGACTTTCAGACCCGGATCCAAGAATACGAAGCCCGACGCTCTCTCACGACAGTTCTCACCGCCGGAGGACACCACACAGGAACCAAACGTACTACCATCATCCTGTGTGGTTGGCACTCTCACCTGGTCCATCGAACAGGATATCCTGGAAGCCCAGAGGTCAGACCCTGACCCAGGAACAGGCCCCGCTGGTACTATGTTCGTTCCTGCTAGTATCACAGCGAAGGTCCTCGACTGGCTCCACACACACAAGTTCTCATGTCACCCGGGTCTTGCACGTATGATTTCCCTGACTAAGAGACACTTCTGGTGGCCTACCTTAAATGCTGACATTAAGAGTTATGTTGCCGCTTGCCCCACCTGTGCCAGAAATAAGACTGGTCACCGGCCACCTGCTGGTAAGCTGCTGCCTCTGCCCACTCCTAGTCGTCCATGGTTGCACATCTCTCTCGATTTTGTTACCGGTCTGCCCCCTTCTGATGGCAACACCGTTATCCTCACTGTGATTCACAGGTTCTCGAAGGCAGCTCATTTCGTTCCCCTTTCGAAACTTCCTTCAGCGTTCGAAACGGCCCAACTGTTGGTCCAACATGTCTTCAGGGTTCACGGCATTCCGTCCGATGTGGTTTCTGACAGAGGTCCCCAGTTCATATCCCAGGTATGGAAGTCTTTTTGTAATTCTCTAGGGGCCTCTGTCAGCTTGACATCTGGGTACCACCCCCAATCCAACGGGCAAGCCGAACGGACCAATCAGGAACTGGAGACTGCCCTTCGATGTGTTGTGGAGGACAATCCGTCCTCACGGAGCCAACATCTGGTATGGATTGAGTATGCTCACAACACGCATACATCATCCGCTACTGGCATGTCTCCTTTTGAAGCATCTCTAGGTTACGCCCCTCCTCTGTTTCCAAGTCAGGAAGGGGATATTGTGGTCCCGTCCGTCCAACACCATTTTCGACGTTGTCGTCGGGTTTGGCGCCAGACCAAACTCGCCCTACTCCGTACAGCCACGCAGAACAAGGCCCTTGCAGACCGTCATCGCTCCGCAGCCCCATCCTACAGGGTTGGACAAAGGGTGTGGCTCTCC
>NW_023622778.1:0-4588 GCF_014905685.2 Nematolebias whitei | reverse complement strand
CCCTCTCTGGGTCAGGGAGGAGGTCCTACCCCAAGTGGAGGAGTTCAAGTATCTTGGGGTCTTGTTCACGAATGAGGGAAAAATGGAGCGTGAGATCGATAGGCGGATAGGTGCAGCATCTGCAGTGAAGCGGGCGCTGTACAGGTCTGTCATGGTGAAGAGAGGGCTGAGTCAAAAGGCGAAGCTCTCAATTTACCGATCGATCTACGTTCCCACCCTCATCTATGGTCACGAGCTTTGGGTTGTGACCGAAAGAATGAGATCTCGGATACAAGCAGCCGAAATGAGTTTTCTCCGCAGGGTGTCTGGGCTCTCCCTTAGAGACAGGGTGAGAAGCTCGATCATCCGGGAGGGACTCGGAGTAGAGCCGCTGCTTCTCCACGTCGAGAGGAGCCAGTTGAGGTGGCTTGGGCATCTGTTTAGGATGCCTTCTGGACGCCTCCCTGGTGAGGTGTTCCGGACATGTCCCACCGGAAGGAGGCCCAGAGGAAGACCCAGGACACGCTGGAGGGACTATGTTTCTCGGCTGGCCTGGGAACGCCTCGGGATTCCCCCGGAAGAGCTGGCCCAAGTGGCTGGGGAGAGGGAAGTCTGGGCCTCCCTACTTAGGCTGCTACCCCCGCGACCCGACCCCGGATAAGCGGAAGAAAATGGATGGATGGATGGATGGATGGATATGCTACTTATTTTTCCTCTAATCACCGCCTTCAGTGCATCCCATAGTATTCCTGGTGACACCTCCTCATTATCATTTTGAGCTAAATAATTCTCTTTCTTTTTTTAAATTCTCTTTAATGTTTGGGTAGTTTAAAATATTTGTGTTCAACCTCCATAATGTAGATCTATTTTTCCTGTTCAGACAAATATCAGCATAGACTGGATTATGATCAGAAATTGTACAGGGACCAATTTCACAGGTTTTGATTTTAAACAAATCATTCTTAAATATGAGAATGTAATCTAACCTAGAATATATGTTGTGTGGGTATGAGAAGTGGGTGTATTCTCTATTAGTTGGGTGATGTTCTCTCCATACATCAACTAATCCTAAATCACCCATGAGGTGTCCCATCCTCTTACCAATATTTCGTACATCGCCTTTCCCATTAAAAGTCAAATTTGGCATTTAATAAGATATTAAAGTCACCACCGCATATTAAAGTTCCCTGACTCCTAGTTGTTGCAATTTCGAGAATCTGTTTATACAGTGACCAATCGCTGCCAGGTGGAATGTATACATTCAGGAGGGTAGTCATGGTACCATCAATCTTGCCCGTTATCATTATGTATCGACCTTCTTTATCTTTGTATTCTGATATTTGTTCATAGTTAAGAGTTCCGGATAGCAAAATTGCCACTCCCCTCCGCCTCCCAGAACTGTGGGAAGAATAAAACACATGTTTAAAACCCATCCTGTTCAATTTAACATGTTTGTTATCAGATAGATGCGTTTTCTGCAATAAAACAATTTGGGCTTTGTCTCTTTTAAATTTAGATAAGACTTTCCACCTTTTTACTGGATTATGTAAACCATTAATATTGTTTGATACCAATTTTATCAATTTGAGGATAAGCTAATGGACCTAGAGAGCCATACACGAAGAGGGAACATACGCATTTATGGCATACCCGAGGCGGCAGAACGGATTTTATCAATCTAAATTATATTTCCTAATTATAACATATAGATTGATGGGCTCCCCACTCGCTCTTGAAAACAATGAACATAAAACATATAAGAAAGTCAACATTAAGAACAAACAAGACTCAAACTGAACTCAACTTCCAAGGTGGGGGTCTCAGCGGTGGACCCTGCTTCACCTCCAAAGGCAGCTTCCTCATCGGTTAATGAAAGGGGCCCTTAGTGGCTATGGACTCAGTGTAGAGAGCACCGCGAGAAACCTAACTTATTTACTTATTGTACATCATAAACCAAATGCAAGTCTTAATTATTAATAACAGAGTGGATAAACCTCAATTTTCCATGTGTGTGGGAGATGTCCTCTTGAAGGCTCTGAGCTTTTCTTTGTAGCCGGCTGTGGGGTCCCACTTCTTGTTTGCTGCACTGCTCCCCGGTCCTCCGCGTACCCTGCTCCAGGACAGCTGCTTCAGCTGTTCCAGGACTGTTTCTGGTGACTTAACGACCTGCACAGCGTAGCCTCTGCTGGACATGTCTTAGATAGCTTCCACCACCGTGTTGTAAATCTTCATTTCATCGGCATATTTCACCCTCAGCCGGGCTGGAAAGAGGGTCTGAAAAGGGATCTGCTGTTCCTTCAGAATCTTGCGCACTTCTGCATATTCTTTTCATTTTTTCAAAATCAGAGGGGGATAGTCATGATCCAAACTCGCTTGCCGTTCCAGGTGAATCTTCTTTTCTGCCATGCCTTGCGGAGGAGGAGTTCTTTGGTTTTAAAACTGAGGAATTTCACAATAATAGAACGTGGTGGAGCGTCGTTTGGGGGTGGAGGGCCTAGAGAGCGGTGCGCCTGTTCAATGTGCATGTCAAGTTCTTCTTGGGACAGTGCCAAGCCCTCACAGAGCAACTTCTCCACAAAGTCACCCATTGTTGCAGAGTCCCGTTCTGCCGCCTCGGGTACGCCAAAAATGCGTATGTTCCCTCTTCGTGTATGGCTCTCTAGGTCTATTAGCTTATCCTCAAGCTTTATTTGAAGCTTTATTATTTCAGTGATGGCGTCCTCCGTAACAGTTGGTGCCGTGGACTGGTCTTCCGTTGTAGAAGTGGTAGCTCATTTTTATTATTTAATAGTGATACAGCGGCAGGTGACCGAGTCTGAGCAGACTGAACAAGCTGGCTATTACCATCTCATAAGGTAAGCAGGAGACCTGTTAAATCGAATTTCTGCGTGTCCCATAAGGACGGTAAGGCTGCTCTCTTTCGGTTTTTGTGCAAGCAGTTTTTGTGGATTAAAAGGCAGTAGAACATTACAGTATGATACAGGATTTTTATTTTATTTTATCGGACGTAAAAGTTTATATACGGGACGTTTCTCACCGGAGCGCGTATGGGAATGGACCGGAAACGTTAGCCACTTGCTAACTGGAAGTGGTCCGAAAGTGCTATAAACACGCGAAATGCTATTTTTCCCCGAAAATAAGAATCGTCCGGTTGATTTAAAGCTCGTGCATAAATTTTTCGTTTGATTATTTACCAAATTTTGAGATCCGACGTGGTTGATTTTACCCTCACGTGAAAATTGTTGCGTCACTTTTTTTTTTTTTGCCTGCAGATGTGAAATAAAAGGCTCTCCTGTGGTACCCAGCAAACTTAATGATTCCTGCGGAAGACTATGTTATAGTGAATTAGTGAGGTGTGACGCTCCAATCTTGGCGTGAACGGTTAGGCCTACAGACGTCTGGGGGTCCTGCCCGTCGTGTTCTCCTGAACGCGTTAAAAATTGTACGTCCGGACAGTAAAAGTTGTACGTCCGTCAAGGTTTGATAAACTCTATCGAGTTTGTTGGAGTTTGATAGGCTCTATTATGTTTGGAGTGTCTTTGGGGGGTCCTGATCTGTCCCCTTGAAAAAGACGGCATCCTCGGGGTGCTTTGTACAATTAGCATCACCTAAGGTCTGCATTTGGATGCACTGGTCAGACTGGTCACCAACACAATGGTAAATAACATGTTGGTTACAGCTGTGCTGTTTGAAACGGGAGTATCCTTAAAATAAACACCCCCCCTTGACTTCCGGTTTGAATGTCACCGTGATGGCCACGCTGTGAACGGGCTCCCGAGAGAACCTAAGAAATTGAAAATCCAACCCCATTAAAACGATGAAAACATATCCATAAAGGTGAAAAAGAACTGGGGTGAGCGAAATATTTCTAAAACCGATGCTTGGTAGTTCCAAAAAGCGGATGTTTAAAACTGAGAAAATATTGCTAACATTTCGGCTATTGCTAACCGCTATCCATCTCTGCTTTGAACAAGTACGGCTGCACTTTTTGACCTGAGCTAAGCAACCAACAGTGGTACTATGACTGAATGGGAGATGGTATTGCAGAAATTAAGAGGCTTCCGACAAGAAAATAATGCGCATTTGGGGGAAATCAAAGAAGAAATTCGAAAGATGAACGTCAGATTAGACGAGGCGGAGGGTCGGATTGAAAAAGCGGAGGAGAGGATTTAAAAGACAGGTGCAGGCTGCAGACCACCGGATCCGGAAACCCCTTCCAGCCCATGTATTTACTCCCCGGCTCGGACCTCCCTCAGAAGTGGCAACTATACTAATCAATAAATCAAGAAAACGTCAATTAAGTTTTATCAATTATATTAGAAAAGGCAGGAAAATATTACATTTGACAGTGCTGGACTCTACAGTCTGTGACGCGTTCACAGACCCAGAAGAAGAGCCCCGATGTCTCGTGTCTTTACTCATTTATAGGGCCCTAAGACTCCACCTTCACAGAAGGGGAATGAGTTGAGAGTTTAATTAAAGGTTGTTTTTCTGACTATTTAATCTCGTTATATTGTGATATAAAGTGCTTTTTGTTTTGTGCATGTTGTTGTGAGTTACCTAGAGGCCTGAGGAGGAGGCCCGGCCCGCCTCCTCCTGCACGCTATCT
>NW_023622777.1:0-4589 GCF_014905685.2 Nematolebias whitei | reverse complement strand
GAAATACTCCTTAAACTTCCTAAGAGGAAATACGCACTCCTCCATCCCTCTGCAAACCATCAAAGAATGTCCCAAATATTAACAAAGGCAACATAAATCATTCCCCCCTTTGTCTTTGTGACATGTTAAACAAAGTACAATCCCTAATATGTGAATAACACGTTATATAAGTGTGTTTCCAAACTACATGTAAATGAGTGTAAATTGACATAAAAGCATCAAAATAATCATTTCTATATCATTCCACCCTTGCTTTTATGGCAATTTTAGACATTTAATTCTGAATAAGTAACACACACAAAATGTATATGTTTGAATAGGCATAAAGGCAACTTAACACCTTAAAAAACATATTTTCATATCATTCCACCCTTTTGCCTTTATGACATGTAAAACATAATTCCACAATACAACTTTTTAGTTTTGAAAATGCCATCCCTTTAAGTTGAACTCTAAACGATCTCTGACCTCTGAATGGTCGAGTTCTCCTGCAATTGAAATTGTTCTGGGACTTTATCCTAAATAAACTCACTCACACAGTTAAGAAAATCCAGATTGTTCAAACCCCTGGAACGTTTGATTCATTACATTCCCACTGACACGATCATTGTAAATCAAAACACCTGGTAGGTGTTCAGATTATAGTTTTTTTTTTTCCTCACCAAACCATGTACCAGCTGTATTATAAATTTCCTGATTAATTCTTTTTTAAACCCTCATAATATAAAAACAAGTTCCCAAAATACACAAAGTTAATACAGAGATACATAGATCAAACTAGTTATTCTTCTTTTCACTAAACAAACAAAAGGGATACTGCATATATTTTGCGCCGTAGATAATATTCCTGCGAATATATCCCACCCATGGTGAGCCGACGCCTACACTATTAGTTTTAGCCATATGTAAAAACCTTTCTTTGAGCCATGCAGGTGGACACTGTTAGATCAGACACGTTTAGACTTATGAGACTTGATCATTTCAGTCAACTCTATGGACTCATTCAATGCGCATTTTAAATGATCCAGAGAGACTCGCCATGGAGTAAGGAACTATAATTAGTCAAACGATAAGTCTGGTTGTTCCGAGTTCACAGATGTACACCACACACACATCCAGAGAAAGGCACCTTAGGTACTTTTTATTGTTGCTCTAACCTAGTTCATGAGTCTAATCACACAATACCTTGTCTCAACATACATATCACACTTTTATCAGCTGTCTCACATAGTTGCATGTCATATGTGAGATTTGTCTGTGGCTCAAACCACTCACCCTGTACTTTTATATATTTTTTTTAAAACCAGTGTCCTTGTACAGTTATTAAAGGCAAAATGTGATATTTGCATAACTGTGGTTGCCTTCATTACATTTTGTCAATTCAGGTTTTAAATGTTCCATACTCTCCTCCACTTATGATGATTCGATGTAGTGACCACCCTCTGGCAGGGCTCCTCCTGCAGCTGTACAAAAAAAAACTGCAAGGTACACAGGAAAACAAGTTCAAAGCTTCAATTATGTTGGAGAGCACTTCTTCTGTGCTCCCCCACATCTTTGGCTGCAAGTTTATTTCTTTTATCAGTATTTTGACCGTTTCTTCTTGAGTCATGACAACTGATGGTATCCAGAACCTTTCTTGAATAACTGCCAACGAAGCACGTCTCCTCCTTCTCCTTAATTGGCAGTAAAAATCAAACTTCGTTCTCCCCTTTTTTTTTTTTTGTTTAGCATGTACAGTTCCCACACATGTTACACAGTGGGGTTTCCACACAATTCTAATCTGACATCCAAGGTACCACTGGGATGGTTTCCCTGTGGTAGCATGCCAAAAGTCACTTTGCACTCAGAGCTTGCTTGCATCTTTTTTTTTTCAACCAAAGTGAACACCTGATCCTCCTCCACGACACGTCCTGGTGTTGCTGATGAGGCGTTGTCCATCTGCAACAAGGCACGTGATGCCCAAACAGCCTGCACTCCGATCTGACTTGGCACCTTGTCACCAGCTCCTCGGGGCGACCTTGATCGTCCAAAGAACCAAGACCAGGAGAGCATCAAGCTGTGGAAGCAAGAAAACTGCTTTTCAACAAAAAGATAGAAGAATTAGTTTTCTCTTTAATAACACTTATGAATTGGTACATTTACCCATTTTTCCTTCTCCTGCCTCTGGGATATGGCAGACCCAGACCAATTTTATAGCTTGAATTTGACCTGAAATCACTGTCACTGGCTCTAGAGTCCTCAGACCCAGGAGTTGCTAATTGGTTCTTTTTTTTTTTCTCACAGGCAGCTCTGGAGTATCATTCAATTGAAACACAGCCTGCAACAAATTTACTTTTCAGTTTGTCAAATCATGTCTTTCATTTTCTCAGCATTTCTTTTTTTTTTTAACAGTTCATCCATTCTCTTAATCAGCCCAACAGCTTTGTGGGTGATAAGAAAATATGATAAATCCATTCAACACGTTTTTCAGCTGACCAGTCTTTCACCTGTTTCCAGTAAAATGGGTCCCATTATCTGTATCTGAAGGGGACCCTCATAAAATTATTTCATCATACTAAGACTTTTTAAAGTAGATGTCTGATTTGCATATTTACAAAGATGAGTCACCAACACACCTGAATATGTATCTACAGCCGTACATACATATCTACACCCCTGTGACATGGCAAAGGGCCAATGAAATCCGTTTGCCAGATCTGATATGGCCCCTTTTCCCCTATATGTCCCTGCATTTTACTATTGTGACTCTCTCTCTTCTGATGCTGCATGCTTCACATCGTTGTATTTGCAGTTTCATCATCTGTCTTGTTCTACAACTAATCAAACAATTCTTCATACATAACCACTTCATGCAAAAAGTGTCAATAATTAACTTTATTTATTAAAAAGAAATCCTTCTTCTAGTCTTGGCCCCACTCAAAATGTTTAACTCATCAGTTTTCAAAACTGAGATGTTAACTTTTTCCACAGAACCCCTCTTGAAAAGAGCTGAACTTTCACTTTAAATGTGAAACATCTGCAAAACAAGATGGTGAAATTCTTTTTATCTCAGATATTTTTGGATACTTCTAGAGTTGTTTTTAGATGCTGTCAAAACTATAGCTACAGGTAAACCATTTATAAACAACATATGTTGCACTTCCTTCCAAACAACATACGATGCACTTCCTTCAAAACAACCAGCTTAACACATCCAAACAACATATTTATTTCTAGACATTTCAAATCCACCCTTTTCCCCTTAAACCATCTTGACTTTAGGCATTTTAAAATCAATATCACCTTCAAGTTTTGGGGCTTTTTAATTTAACGTCAAGATCTGGGCTCTCTAATTCTGGACCTTTGATGTTCAATGTTTGACAATATCTGCTTTTCAGAGTGTTGATGTCAACTTTTGGACCCTACTTTTTGCCCCTCTAATCCAAATAATGGCTTCCAGCCCTCAGCTCTTCAGCTGACACATCATTCATCTCAGCTGCATGCACTCCTGCCTGCATTAATGCCCTCCAGAAAGCAGAACGGGTAGGTTCCTGCATGTTTTTCCGGCCGTCCCTTCTCGGCCCACGACCCATGGGTTGGCCAAATGATTTTTTCACAGCTTTCAGCTCTGTGAACGCACAGCGAGCACATTCCTCAGCACATCTCTGCTCGCACTCCCACAGGGTCACCCAATGACCCTCAGACCAATCCGATGTTATCTGTCGGGCTGTTTCTACACAAACTTCAAACAACGGTCTCGAGTCTTGCAAAGCTCTGACTCGATGCGCTGAATTCATTACCTGACCTCCACCTTTGTCTAACAGTCTCGAAACTCGAGCATCTGTGGGTTGTGATATTAAACTCGACGGATTCCATCCGTCAGCCAACCTTGCAACATAAGCTCCGACTCGCTCCGGCGAAACATCACGCTCTTTCTTCCTCCTTTTAAGCCTGCATATCTGACCGACCGCGCCCTCAGCTACATTAATCAAGCGGTCTAGCTTGCACTCTGTCTGCGCATCAGATAACAACTGTTTTCGTTGTAAAAACTGTTTCTCTTTCTCCTGAACTTCCTCAACACATTTCTCTTTCTTTCTCTTAAATTTTCCTCGCAACCGGGACACCTGCTCCACCGCCCCGTCAGCTACACTGCTCATTCTCACAAACTGAGCACCGAGCCGTCCATTCAACAAGCAGGCGGTCCTCACATTCTTGCTTGCTCCATTGAGCCTGTGATTGCTAACAACTAAGATGGGCTTAAAAACAACTGGGATGGGACTTCTTCCCATCCCGGTACAACTTTTTCTCCGTTCCCCTCACGCCTCCTCAGGCGTCTGAATAAACTTTTTTTTCTCTGTTTTAAACTCTCACACAACGGCTCGGGGCGTCCCCCTCACCTCTTAAACACAAAGCCAGGGTTGGATAACTCAAACAACCCGGCACAACTATGCAACTCGCATCAACATTTCTCTCAACACTTTTTTTTTCCCTTCGTTTGAATATGGTGCAGCCGTTCAGAATTATTTATTTAAATTCTTAACATCCCATCCTCGTCGCCAAAAATGTATTATGAAATTCTTTATCAAAGGTTCGTGAACGATCAGCACAGA
>NW_023622776.1:0-4589 GCF_014905685.2 Nematolebias whitei | reverse complement strand
TAGAGTGGCTTCTGAGTCTTCTTATACTCCTCCTCAGGTGTGGTGCTGATCAGCTGCAGCTGCTGGTAATTAGGGAGCTTGAGGAGAGAGAGGAGTGCAGGGCAGGATCCCAACAGTACCCCCCCCTCAAGAATCGCCTCTTGGCGACCTGAGACGTTTCTTGGGGTGTGCTCTGAAGAACGAAGTGATGAGACTGGCGTCCAAGATGAAAGACCGAGGAATCCACGAACGTTCCTCTGGCCCATAACCTTCCCAGTCGACCAGATACTGGAAACCCCGCCCACGGCGTCGTACGTCCAGGATACGGCGGACCGTGAAGGCAGGGTGATTGTCGATGAGACGGGGGGGCGGAGGGAGGTCGGCCGGAGGGCACAGAGGGCTGTCTGTAACTGGCTTGATTTGGGACACGTGGAAGGTGGGATGAATCCTCATGGATGACGGTAGCTGGAGTCTGACAGCTGTGGGATTAATGATGCGGATGATGGGGAATGGTCCAATGAAACGGGGAGCCAACTTACGTGGGGTGTCCCGTAGTTGAATATGGCATGTGGAGAGCCACACCCTTTGTCCAACCCTGTAGGATGGGGCTGCGGAACGATGACGGTCTGCAAGGGCCTTGTTCTGCGTGGCTGTACGGAGCAGGGCGAGTCTGGTCTGGCGCCAAACCCGACGACAACGTCGAAAATGGTGTTGGACGGACGGGACCGCAATATCCCCTTCTTGACTTGGAAACAGAGGAGGGGCGTAACCTAGAGATGCTTCGAAAGGAGACATGCCAGTAGCGGAAGATGTATGAGTGTTATGAGCATACTCAATCCATACCAGGTGTTGGCTCCATGAGGACGGGTTGTCCTCTACAACACAACGAAGAGCAGTCTCCAGTTCCTGATTGGTTCGTTCGGCTTGCCCGTTGGATTGGGGGTGGTACCCAGATGTCAAGCTGACAGAGGCCCCTAGAGAATTACAAAAAGACTTCCATACCTGGGATATGAACTGGGGACCTCTGTCAGAAACCACATCGGACGGAATGCCGTGAACCCTGAAGACATGTTGGACCAACAGTTGGGCCGTTTCGAACGCCGAAGGAAGTTTTGATAGGGGAACGAAATGAGCTGCCTTCGAAAACCTGTCAATCACAGTGAGGATAACAGTGTTGCCATCAGAAGGGGGTAGACCGGTAACAAAATCGAGAGAGATGTGCGACCATGGACGACTAGGAGTGGGCAGAGGCAGCAGCTTACCAGCAGGTGGCCGGTTACCAGTCTTACTTCTGGCGCAAGTGGGGCAAGCGGCAACATAACTCTTAACGTCAGTACTTAAGGAAGGCCACCAGAAGTGTCTCTTAGTCAAGGAAAGCATACGTGCAAGACCCGGGTGACATGAGAACTTGTGTGTGTGAAGCCAGTCGAGGACTTTAGCTGTGATACTAGCAGGAACGAACATAGTACCAGCGGGGCCTGTTCCTGGGTCAGGGTCTGACCTCTGAGCTTCCAGGATATCCTGTTCGATGGACCAGGTGAGAGTGCCAACCACACAGGATGATGGTAGTACGTTTGGTTCCTGTGTGGTGTCCTCCGGTGGTGAAAACTGTCGTGATAGAGCGTCGGGCTTCGTATTCTTGGATCCGGGTCTGAAAGTCAGTGTAAAATTGAATCTTGTAAAAAATAAAGACCATCTTGCCTGTCTGGGGTTTAATCGTCTGGCATCGCGAAGGTACGTGAGGTTCTTGTGGTCCGTCCAAATGAGAAATGGAGTGTCCGTGCCCTCCAGCCAATGTCTCCATTCTTCTAGGGCCAGTTTCACGGCCAGAAGCTCACGGTTCCCTACGTCGTAGTTCTTTTCTGCGGGGGAAAGGCGCCGAGAGAAAAACGCACAGGGGTGTACCTTGTTATCAGGAGATGCTCTCTGCGATAGGACAGCTCCTACTCCAGTGTCGGATGCATCCACCTCCAGGATGAATTGTTTCTTGGGATCTGGGTGACACAATACAGGGGTAGATGAAAAAAGCGTTTTGAGCTCACCAAAAGCCTTGTCCGCCTCCTGAGTCCACTTAAAAGTTTTAAGAGTAGATGTTAATTGCGTGAGGGGGGCAGCGATCCTGCTATAGTTCTTAATAAAGCGGCGGTAGAAATTGGCGAAGCCCAGGAATCGTTGAAGTTGTTTCCTCGTTTCCGGCGTTGGCCACTCCACCACTGCCTTAGTCTTTTCAGGGTCTGTGCGGTAGTGTCCCCCTTCAAAAATGAAGCCCAAAAATGGAACAGACTTTGCATGAAACTCACATTTTTCTGCTTTGACATAAAGTTGGTTCTCGTAGAGACGTTGGAGAACAGTTCTGACATGATGAACATGTTGTTCCTCATCTTGTGAGTATATAAGGATGTCGTCCAAATACACAAAAAGGAACTTGTTCAAAAAGTCTCTCAGAACGTCATTAACAAGAGCCTGAAATATTGCAGGGGCGTTAGTGAGGCCAAAAGGCATAACGAGGTACTCAAAATGTCCTAAGGGGGTCTTAAATGCCGTCTTCCACTCATCACCCTCCCGTATACGAACGAGATGATAAGCGTTACGGAGATCTAACTTTGAGAATATCTTAGCGTGGTGTAACTGCTCATGGATGGAGTCGATGAGGGGTAGCGGATATTTGTTTTTTATTGTAATTTGATTTAATCCCCTGTAGTCGATGCAAGGGCGCAAAGTCTTATCCTTTTTAGCCACGAAGAAGAACCCTGCTCCAACTGGAGAGGTGGAGGGGCGAATTATACCCGAGTCTAAGGATTCCGAAATGTACTCCTGCATGGAGTCTCGTTCAGGACCAGAAAGATTATATAGGCGACTAGAGGGAAGAGGTGCCCCTGGTAACAGCTCGATAGCACAGTCATACGGTCGATGTGCAGGTAAGGATGAGGCCTTTAGTTTACTAAACACAGGAGCTAAGTCATGGTACATCTTAGGAATCTTTGACAGATCAATAGACTCAGAAGAATTACTGCGTTTTAATGTGGAAGGAATTGCAGTTCTTAAACAGTTCATAAGACATTGTGGGCTCCATTGTTCTATTCTTTTTAGTCTCCAATTAATGACTGGGTTATGTTTGTTCAGCCAAGGGAAACCTAAAATGAGCTGAGACACATGAGATTGAAAAACAAAAAACTCACAATATTCGTGATGGTTCCCGGAGATCATGAGGTGCAGGGGCCCGGTCTTAGTGTGGATGGAGGCGAGTCTTTGTCCAGTGAGGCCCTCCATAGATAACGGCGTGGAAAGGGTCTGAGTGGGGATGGATAGGAGATCCACTAGGTCTTGGCTGATGAGGTTCTGTTCTGCTCCGGAATCCACCAGGGCGGCAACAGACTTCTTTTCAAGACCCACGATGATGGTGGTGTTGATCTCCAGACGAGAAACAGGAGAAGAAGAAGTTGTAGTTCTCACCAATATCTCCTGCTTTATTGGTGAGATGGGTCGTTTCCCAACAACGGGCATTGAGCAATAAAATGTCCTTGTTGACCACAATAAATGCACGCTCTGTGTCTTCTCCTCCTCTGTTTCTCCTCGGCGGACAGACGAGTGTGGCCCAACTGCATAGGTTCCGGTTCAATATTGATCTTATTCTCCAGCGCCCGTGTTGGAGTTGATCTAGGTGTCCAGTTGAACCCGGAAGCAGTGGTACCCTGGGAGATGTAGTCACCTTGATTTGGGCGACGTCGTGACGTGTGCGAAGAGCCGGAAGTTGAGGCATGCTGGGAATCGTAGTCTCTCTCCCATCTACGTTCTCGAAGTTGATTATCTATGCGGGTGGCGAGGTGGATTAGCTCATCCAAACTTTGAGGCTCCTCTTGCGTCGCTAAGCGATCCTTTATGGAGTCAGAGAGCGAGTGGAGGAAAATACCTTGAAGCGCGCTCTCTCCCCATCCGGTTCGGGCGGCGGTGATTCGAAAATCCAAGGCATGTGCTGTTACCGATCGCCAGCCCTGACGAAGGGTGAGTAGCCTCTTAACTGCTTCAGACTTCTGGAGGGGTTGATCGAATACTCGTACGAAGTCTTCTAAAAAGGAGGAGAAGGTTAGTGTGTCGAGCTGATGAGCTGATAAGTGAGCCTGAGCCCAACGTAGTGCGTCTCCCTTTAATTGGGTAATGAAAAATGATATCTTGGCTGAATCTAGCAAAAACCGACTGGGTGCACTCTGAAAAGTTAGCCTACATTGCAGAACAAAGCCCCCACATAGTTCAGGGTTCCCATCAAATAGTTCAGCAGGCTTTAAATTTTGCTCCACAGCGGTTGGTTGAGGAAAGACATGAGTGGGGGAACTAACCTCTGGAGTAGATGTTGTAGCTGGTGGTAGCAGCTGGGTCATCCCTTGTTTTACAGAGAACATCATACTGCCCAGTTCTTGTAAGTTAGATTGGTTAGTCTGTTGTAATGCTACTAAACGCTCGAGAGTTGCTTCATTCCTTTCTACTCTCTGCAACATTGTCTGAAACGTGAGTTGACTATGCTCAGCTTCTGAATCCTTCGAGGGTACTTGGTGTGGCTGGGACATTCTGTTATGATCGAGGTCGTACCCAGGATGAAAGACCAGAAAACTGAA
>NW_023622775.1:0-4589 GCF_014905685.2 Nematolebias whitei | reverse complement strand
TGGGGGGGAATCCCGAGGCGTTCCCAGGCCAGCCGAGAAACATAGTCGCTCCAGCGTGTCCTGGGTGTTCCTCTGGGCCTCCTCCCGGTGGGACGTGTCCGGAACACCTCACCAGGGAGGCATCCAGGAGGCATCCTAAACAGATGCCCAAACCACCTCAAAAGGCTCCTCTTGACGTGGAGAAGCAGCAACTCTACTCTGAGTCCCTCCCGGATGATCGAGCTTCTCACTCTATCTCTAAGGGAGAGCCCAGACACCCTGCGGAGAAAACTCATTTAGGTCACTTTTATCCGAGATCTCATTCTTTCGGTCACAACCCAAAGGTTGTGACCATTAGGGCATTAACGGAGTACTCGAGTAATCTACACATCGATTGTTAGGACATCTATCGAGGGCAAAAATTTAACTTCGAATATCCGTAGTGACGTCATATTATGTGACCACCGTATGACCGTAGGGGGCAGTGTTGCACTGTTGCAGGTCATAGAGTATGGTGTAACACCGGGTCCAATCCACCGAACCAGAACCAGTTTCGGTTTAAGTTTCTCTTTCTTCACGTTTGCAGTTTAATAATAATAACTTATAGTTTAGTTTTTCCTGTGACTTATTTGCAGTATGATAAATGGTAGGAGCATAATATACGCTCCCAATGTTTTGTTGGTCTTTTTTGTTGTTGTAAATAATTACCTTTTTTTGTGGTTTTATTTATTTATTTATTTTTGTATCTTGAGATCTATGATGTCATCAGATACTCGAGTTCTACTCTGGTTTTATTATGTTAATGTCGAGTTTAAAAATTATATACTCGTTCAACCCCTAGAGACCATAGATGAGGGTAGGAACGTAGATCGATCAGTAAATTGAGAGCTTCGCCTTTTGACTCAGCTCTCTCTTCACCATGACAAACCTGTACAGCGCCTGCTTCACTGCGGACGCTGCACCTATCAGCCTATCGATCTCACGCTCCATTTTTCCCTCATTCGTGAACAAGACCCCAAGATACTTGAACTCCTCCACTTGGGGTAGGACCTCCTCCCTGACCCGGAAATGGCACTCTACCCTTTTCCGGCTCAAGACCATGGCCTCGGATTAGGAGGAACTGATCTTCATCCCGGCCGCATCACATTCGGCTGCGAACCACTCCAGCAAAAGCTGTAGATCACGATCTGATGAAGCCAATAAGACCACATCATCTGCAAAAAGCAGAGACGCAATCCTAAGGCCACCAAAACGGATCCCCTCAACACCTTGGCTGCACCTAGAAATTCTGTCCATAAAAGTTATGAACAGAATCGGTGACAAAGGGCAACCTTGGCTGAGTCCAACTCTCACCGGGAACAAGCCTGACTTACTGCCGGCGATGTGGACCAGGCTCTGACACCGGTCATACAAGGACCTAACAGCCCATATCAAAGGGCCCGGTACCCCATACTCCCAGAGTACCCCCCACAGGGTTCCCAGAGAGTCGCAGTCGAACGCCTTCTCCAAGTCCACAAAGCATATGTAGACCGGTTGGGCAAACTCCCACGCACCCTCCAGGACCCTGCTGAGAGTGTAGAGCTGGTCCAGTATTCCACGGCCAGGACGAAAACTGTACTGCTCCTCCTTAATCCGAGGTTTGACTATCCGACGGACCCTCCTCTCAAGAACCCCCGAATAGACCTTACCAGGGAGGCTTAAGAGTGTGATTCCCCTGTAGATGGAGCACACTCTACGGTCCCTCTTTTTGAATAGGGGGACCACTACCCCGGTCTGCCAATCCAGGGGAACTTCCCCCGATGTCCACGCAATATTGCAGAGTCGCATAAGCCAACACAACCCTACAACATCCAGAGCCTTAAGGAACTGCGGGTGAATCTCAACCACCCCTGGGGCCCTGCCACCGAGGAGCTTTTTAACCACCTTGGTGACCTCAGTACCAGAGATTGGAGGGCCCGACCCAGAGTCCCCAGGCTCCGCTTCCTCAGTGGAAGACGTGCCGGTGGGATTGAGGAGGTCTTCAAAGTATTCCACCCACCGACCCACAACATACCGAGTTGAGGTCAGCAGCACACCACTCCCACTATAAACAGTGTTGGTGGCGTACCACTTTCCCCTCCTGAGACGCCAGATGGTGGACCAGAATCGCCTCAAAGCCGTGTGGAAGTCATTCTACATGGCCTCTCCGAACTCCTCCCATGCCCGAGTTTTTGCCTCAGCGACCACCTGTCCATGTCGCTTGGACTGCCAGTACCCATCAGCTGCTTCCGGGGTCCCATAGGCCAAAAAAGCCCGATAGGACTCCTTCTTCCGCCTGACAGCATCCTTCACCGATGGTGTCCACCATCGGGTTCGAGGGTTGCCGCCACGACAGGCACCGACAACCTTGCGGCCGCAGCTCTGGTAAGCCGCCTCGACAATAGAGGCACGAAACATGGTCCATTCAGACCCAATGTCCCCCACCTCCCCCGGAACATGCTCAAAACAGAAGTCCAACAACAGAACACCACATGGGTTCAGATCAGGGGGGGTGTTCCTCCCAACCACAGCCCTCCAGGTCTCACTGTCATTGCCCACATGAGCATTGAAGTCCCCCAGCAGAACAAGGGAGTCCCCAGGAGGTGCACTTTCCAGTACCCCCTCCAAGGACTCCAAAAAGGGTGGATAATCTGAACTGCCGTTTGGTGCATAAGCACATACGACAGTCAGAACCCATCCCCCCTCACGCAGGTGGAGGGAGGCCACCCTCTCATTCACCGGGGTGAACCCCAACACACAGGCACCAAGTTGGGGGGCAATAAGTATGCCCACCCCTGCTCAGCGCCTCTCACCAGGGGCAACTCCAGAGTGGAAAAGTGTCCAACCCCTCTCAAGGAAACTGGTTCCAGAGCCAGAGACATGCATAGAGGTGAGTCCGACTATTTCTAGCTGGAACCTCTCAGCCTCACACACCAGCTCAGGCTCCTTCCCCACCAGTGAGGTGACATTCCACGTCCCAATAGCCAGCTGCTGTAGCCGAGGATCAGACCGCCAGGGTCCCCGCCCTCGGCCACCACCCATCCCACATTGTACCCGACTCCTTTGGCCCCTCCCACAGGTGGTGAGCCCATGGGAAGGGGGACCCACATCTCCTCTTAGGGTAGTGCCCGGCCGAGCTCCATGGGTAAAAGCCCAGCCACCAGGCGCTCGCCCGCGTGCCCCACCTCCAGGCCTGGCTCCAGAGTGGGGCCCCGGTGACCCATGTCCGGGCAAGGGAACATTAAGTCAATTTATTTTTCTCTTCATCGGGGTCTTTGGGCTGCACTTTGTCTGGTCCCTCACGTAGGACCTGTCTGCCATGGGTGACCCTACTAGGGGCGTAAAGCCCCTGACAGCATAGCTCCTAGGATCATTGGGACACTCAAACCCCTCCACCACGGTAAGGTGGCAGCCCAGGGAGGGGTATATATATATATATATATATATATATATACACGTCCTAAGCTGCGCAGCGCGCTGTTTAAACCAACAGTTTTAGAGCAGGGTGTGTGAGAGGAGACAGACACAAAGACAGCTGCGCGTTGTCTGAACAGACAGGTTTTTTTTGGGGAGGGGGGGGGGACAGAGAGACAGACACATCTGAGCCGTGCACTGTTTGTACAGAGTTTTCGAGTGGCGGGGTGCGTTCAGCACGAGGGAAGAGGCTGCCTTTAGATTTTTAGCTAGCACACCTGCATTGCGAGCCGATAGTTTAGCGTTACGTCAGTGCAGACAGGTGGGTTGGGGTGGGGTTCGGTAGACGGGGCGAGGCACCCCGCTTGTATAATGGTAGGGGAAACACTGATATTATCTTTTTTTAATGGAGTTTTTTTACTGGGATAAACCAGAGTACCTGGAGAAAACCCTGTGCTGACTGACAGAAAATGTAAAACCCACCCCTGATGTTCTGTCAGTCAGTGACCCTTCAGTGAGCGACGTGGCTGAATGCTGCTGGTTACCACCTCCTCCATGTGACCCGGTCTGACAGGAAATGGCTCCCCGTCATCCTGCACCTTGTAGTATGACATACGGATGAGATATATTCATACTGTTAAAACGGATTCTTTCATTTTTCTGGACTGAATAATGTCGTGCATTGAATTTAATAAAATGTGGACGTGAGACGTTAATTATCTTTGACTCACCACGACAGTGGGTCATTTATTAACAGAATCAAGTTTAACACATCACACATTTACATTAATTGGCAAGAATTGAAAATAACGACATAATTAATCAGCTTTACAACCAGGAAAACCGTACGGCCATGATTTTCCGTTGCTTCACCACAGACATTTCTGAAAAACATCTGGATTAATTTGCTAGCAGATAGGAGAATTTTAAAGATGGAAAGATGAAGTTTATCTACAGAGAGATGTGTGAGGGAATTTGTCTGTTTTAACCAGAACATGCACGCTCCTTTAGAAATCAGCTTGCCCCAACGGTACGCTTGGTTGAGATCGAACCTTTACCTTTCTGAAGATAGTTTCAGCGTTGGTGTAGAGCTCTCCTTTCAACTCTTTCAGCGTCTCCGTGAGAACAGCTAAAAACCTCTGGAGTCGTGAGGTTATCCAAACAGAAGTTCATAATTC
>NW_023622774.1:1425-4589 GCF_014905685.2 Nematolebias whitei | reverse complement strand
CCCCCCCCCACCACCAATTCCATACTCCTGGAGCACACGTCGCAGTGTAACTCAAAGAACATGGTTGAACGCCTTCTCCAAGTCCACAAAACACATGTAGACCAGGTAGATAAACTCAGATGACCCCTCAAGGACCCTGATGAGAGTAAAAGTGGTACAGTTTTCCACACCCAAGGCAGAACCCACATTGTTTTCCTGGATCAGAGGTTTGATCAACTCACTTCTCAAGTACCCCTGAATAGACTTGTGTCTTCAGACCAACCCCAAAGTCCCCTGACTCATTTTCCTCAATGGAAGACACACCTGTGGGATTGAGAAGGATTGAGAATTATTCCTTCTACCTTCTGACAACATCAGTGTTTGAAGTCAATAGCACCCTACCTTTACTGAACACAGTGTTAGTAAAGCGCTGAGTTCCCCATATGACAGTCTCCCTAACCTGTGGCATCAACCACCATGTTCAACGATATTCACTTTCAGAAGAAGCAACAACCTTGCAGCCACAGCTAAAGGCAGCCACCTCAATTCAATTCAATTCAGTTTATTTCTATAGCGCCAAATCACAACAAGTTGTCTCAGGCACTTTACAGGAACATTCACATAAAAGACAATTAGTAAAGTTCTCTATCTAAGGAATCCAGCAGACAAGTTGAATCTTGGCTTCGTTGCAGTCTCCCATCCTGAGCAAGCACAGTGGAGACAGTGGAAAGAAAAACTCCCTTTAACAGGAAGAAACCTCCAGCAGAACCAGCTCAGGACAAGAGACCATCTGCTTTGACCGGCTGGTTGAGAGGACAGGAAGGAGAGACAGACGAACACAGAATGGTAGGTCCTGGTATAGGTCCAGGTCCAGGTATAGGTCCAGGTCCAGATATAGGTCCAGGTCCAGGTATAGGTCCAGGTCCAGGTATTGGTCCAGGTCCAGGCATAGGTCCAGGTGTGTCTGAAAGACAAAAAAAAAACATGTTACGGATAGAAAAATAATTACAAATACAAAACAGGTTGAGCAGAGTAAGTAAAGACAGTAGTAGAGTGAAAAGTGTGGTCAGTTTGTCCTCCAGCAGTCTAAGCCTATAGCAGCAGAACTAAGGGACAGCTCAGGAAACCCAAGCCGACCCTAACTATAGGATTTATCAAAAAGGAAAGTCTTAAGCCTAGTTTTAAAACTGGACAATGTGTCAGCCTCATGGACAGAGATTGGAAGTTGGTTCCACAAGAGAGGAGCCTGAGAACTGGAAGATCTTCCTCCCATTCTGTTTTTGTAAACTCTAGGAACCACAAGTAAACCTGTAGTCTGAGAGTGAAGTGCTCTGTTAGGAAAATATGGAACAATAAGATCTGTAATATAAGATGGAGCTAGGTTGTTGAGAGCTTTGTAGGTTAGAAGTAAGATTTTGAATTCAGTTCTGGATTTGACAGGGAGCCAATGGAGAGAAGCTAAAACTGGAGAGAGATGATCTCTCCCAGTAACTCCAGTTAAGACTCTGGCAGCAGCATTTTGGATCAACTGAAGACGTTTTAAAGAAGTATTTGGACACCCAGATAATAAACCATTGCAATAGTCCAGTCTAGACGTGACAAATGCATGGACCAGTTTTTCTGCATCATTTTTAGTCAAGTCAAGTCACGTCAGATTTATTTATAGAGCACATTTAAAACAGAAACTGTTACCAAAGTGCTTAACAAAAATATCACATCATCAAATAAAAAGTAGCAAGATATATTTACAGCACATGGAATAAAAAATATAAAACCAAAAACAATTAGAAACAATGAAATACTAAATCAGATCAGATGACCTTGTGTTAAATAGGAATAATAACAAAAGCATAAACAGAATCAGCATCAATGAAAAACCAGATCTAAAGCTGATCACCCTGTGTTAAATGTCAGTGAGTACAGATGTGTTTTTAGGAGAGATTTAAAAGCAGAGACTGAGGTGGCCTGTCGAATGTTGATGGGCAGATTGTTCCAGAGTTTAGGGCCCACGACTGGGAACGCTCAATCTCCTCTGAGCTTCAGCTGGTTTTTGGTACGGCCAAAAGCAGCTGGTCTGATGATCTCAAAGCCCCGAGAAGGAGCATAAGGATGAAGAAGGTCAGAGAGGTATGATGGCGCAAGTCCGTTAATGCACTTGAATGTCAGCAGGAGAATTTTAAAATCAACTCTGACACGCACAGGAAGCCAGTGAAGAGAGGACAGAACCGGAGTAATGTGCTCAAACCTGTGAGTTCCTGTTAAAAGCCGAGCTGCAGCATTTTGTACGAGCTGGAGACGTGAGAGTGAAGCCTGACTGACCCCAACATAAAGTGAGTTACAGTAGTCCAGCCGGGTTGTAATAAATGCAAGGACTACTTTTTCAAGGTCAGATCTGGACAGAACGGACTTAAGCTTTGCTATCTGCCTTAGCTGAAAGAAGCTTTTTTGTAGAACAGAGTTGATCTGTTTATTAAACTTAAAGTCAGAGTCTAACACTACCCCGAGATTGGTAACCGACTGCTTTAGATGAGGCTGAAGGGAGTGCAGGTTTACAGGATCAGTGACAATGGTAGAGCTTGGGTTAAACACAATGACCTCAGTCTTCTGATCATTAAAACTCAAGAAGTTTGCAGCCATCCAAGTCTTGATGTCATCAAGACATTTTAGCAAAGGGTGGATGGAGCAGGAACTGTTTGGTTTTAAAGGCAGATAGATCTGAGAATCATCGGCGTAACAGTGAAACGAAATACCATGTTTCCTCAGGATTGACCCCAAGGGGAGCAGACACAATGAGAACAGAAGGGGTCCAAGAATGGAGCCTTGTGGGACACCACAGGAAAGAGGGACAGAAGCAGAAAAATGATTGTCAAAGTTAACACAGAAACTCCTGTCACTCAGATACGAACAGAACCATTCTAGCACCACCCCTGTAATCCCAACCCAATGTTCTAGCCGTGACATAAGGATGCTGTGATCAACAGTGTCAAATGCAGCGGTAAGGTCGAGGAGTACCAGGATCACAGACTGACCAGAGTCATTCGCTAATAGAATGTCATTACAGACCCTTACTAAAGCTGTCTCAGTGCTGTGCAGTTGTTTAAATCCTGACTGAAAAATCTCAAAAATTCAATTTACATTCAAAAACTTGGTTAGTTGACTAAAAACTATTTTCTCCAAGATTTTAG
>NW_023622774.1:0-1325 GCF_014905685.2 Nematolebias whitei | reverse complement strand
GTTTGAACAAGCTGCAGGGTCGAGTCCGGGTTTTTTAATTAATGGAGTTACCACTGCATGTTTTAAAACATCAGGGACCACACCTGTAGCCAAACTGCTGTTAATAATGGCAAGAACAGAGGGTCCAGTTGACGGTAGAACCTGTTTAAAAAATGCAGCAGGGATGGGATCAGCAGGGGAGCCTGAGGGCTTCATGTGACCAACGACCTCATTTAAAAATGAGAGTGAGATGGTCCAAAGTGACTGAAGACTGCTGAGCAGGGGACAAGAACTGAAGGGTCGGCTGTGGAGTGTGGAATTGATGACCTAATTGACTCAACCTTTTCAAAAACATGCCTGACAAACTTATTACAGGTGTCAACAGAGGCCTCATTGGTGGCAGACTGAGGCACGTTTAGAATGGTGTTAATGGTGTTGAAAGATCAGAATGTAGATCAGATGTTTCTAATGTTAGTGATATTACGCAGGTGGAAGAAGGAGGTTCTAGTAACGTTTTTAATGTGGGGGATAAAAGACATGTCCTGATCAAAAATAACACCAAGATTTTTAACATTAGAGCTGGAGGACAGATTAATGCATCTAAGGAGGGAGAAAGACTGAAACATTCATTCCTAAGGTGCTCAGGTCCAAAAACCAAAACCTCAGTCTTGTCTGTTCAACAGGAGAAAATTAAGGGTCATCCAGGTTTTTATGTCTTTAAGACATGCTTGTAGTCTAAGTAGCTGATTGGATTCATTGGGTTTAATGGACAAATATAATTGTGTGTCATCAGCATAACAATGGAAATTTATCCCATGCTGTTTAATAACTTTACCTAATGGAAGCATATTTAAAGTAAAGAGTATTGGCCCAAGCACTGAGCCCTGAGGAACTCCATGACTAACTTTGGTGTATGAAGAAGATTTATTATTTACATTTACAACCTGGAATCTATCAGATAGATATGATTTAAACCATTTTAGAGCTGTTCCTGTAATCCCAGCATCATATTCAAGCCTCTGTAGTAAAATATTGTGATCAACTGCATCAAATGCAGCACTGAGGTCTAACAGGACCAGTAGAGACACAAGTCCATTGTCTGAGGCCATGAGAATATCATTAGTGACTTTTACTAGTGCTGTTTCTGTGCTATGATGAGCTCTAAACCCTGACTGAAACTCTTCAAACAGATTATTTCTTTGTAGATGTTCACACAACTGACCTGCAACTATTTTCTCTAGAATTTTTGAGATGAAAGTTAGATTAGATATAGATCTATAGTTGGCCAGGATTTCTGAATCAAGATCAGACTTCTTAAGTAAAGGTTTAATTACAGCAACCTTAAA
>NW_023622773.1:1287-4589 GCF_014905685.2 Nematolebias whitei | reverse complement strand
TAGTTTTAACTGTTTGCGCAGCTGAAAGAGGACTTTTAGGTCTGGATCGGAATCCAGTTTGACTTTCGATGGAGTGTATTTGTCTGGGTCAGTCAGATACAGTATCATCGATTTAATTGCAGGATCATCCAACTTCTGAAGTTGGATGATTTCTGGGTCAGTTGAAAATGACTTTTCATATTTTAAAAGAACTTGGCGAAGTTTGTCTCTTTCTTCATCAGATGTCAGAGCGTCGGCTTGAGCGACCACCTGTTCAATCTGTGATGAGACTGATGAGGGTTCTTGCTCCATGGGGAGCTCCAACGAATCCTTTTCTGAGTCGTCGGGCCTGTCTATGGGCAAGGCACCATAGGTTTGAGGTCCTTGGTCGACATCATTGGTTGAGAAAAGAGCGATGGCCTGTGATGGTTTCGTGAAACATACTGGCCCAGCTTCTTGACTCGGTACCAGGTTATCTGGGAGTCCTCCCAGAACTGGAATGCCTAGTTCAAAATCATGAAGGTCAGGTTCTGAGTTTTCAGTTTGCGATGACTCATCATCGTTTGTGTGTGAGTTTATCCCCCCTTCGTCTGAGGAGGGGTTGTTGGAGGCAATAACAGCAATGTCTTGGTGTGTTTCACCGACATCTGTAATGTTGTCATTCGCGCCTTCAGATTTAGTAGCGATCGCATCACTACATAGTGCTCCTGGTGGGGTTCCCATTTCAGCGTGTATCAAAGTGTCTAAAAACCTTTGTATTTCCTCTGTCTCTTCCGAGCTCAGAGGTTTAGGGCCTTTTTTCTGGAACATTTGTGATTTTTTCGCCTCGGGACGTTTCATCCGAGGTGGGAGGCGGCTAGGTACGTCTTTGGTGGGTTCCTCTTCGGATTTCCCCTGATAATATGGGTCCTCTCGGTTCCCATATTTTTGCATCCTGCGCATGTCCCATGTACGACAATCACGTTCATCCTCTGAAAGAAGAGCCTTTTTGTCCCAGCGTGCACCTTCATTACGTGGTTCGTTAGTTTGAAAATACTGCCTTTTCTCGCCTGTTTTAGGAGGAGGTGGCGCGGCGCGCCTTCCTTCCATTTCTAGGGAGTGGGGTTTAACCTTTATACCAGGAAACACCTCTATGGGCGTCTTAGCATGAGAACGTACCTCAAACACATTCACAGCACACTGTTTAATCTCATTTATGGATTTTTCTCTGAAATTTGCCATAATTTGTACTGACATGCGTATGTCAGTGTGGAGATTTTTGCTGAAAACATATTTAAAATTTTCTTCTTCCTCCATTCCGGTTTCATTTCTGTAACCAAAATAAGCTTGGAAGATTCTTTTGTAATAGACCTTTGGATGTTCATTCTTTCCCTGCGTGACCTTGTCAGCGGCTGGGTATCCAGCTGGTCCCGTGCAGGAGTCGTACTCTCTGATCAAAGCTTCACACAGAAGGTTGTAATCCTTTCTCGTTGCATCAGGTAGACGCTCGATGAAGGTAAACACCTCTCTGTCCGAAGTGAGCCGTATCAGACTGATCTTATCCTCTACCGTAGCATTAGGATAAGATCTCAATCTGAACTCCAGATCTCTGAGGTACGCTTTTGTTCCAGATGACCCCATCGGTCCAGGTACAAAGCGTTGTACATATTTTGAGATTTTCTGCAAATCATCCATTGAAGGAGACAGTATCAATGGTCTCACTTGTGTGGTTGGTGCAGATTGGTCAAGGACTGCCCCTACCACCCAAGATGGGGGTTTATAAAAAGCAGGATGTGCAACAACGTCTTTCTGAGGTGTTTGTGGGTGACCTGAACTCTGTCCACGGTCTTCTCTGAGTTCCAGACAAACTCGCCCCACGTCAGAAATCTTGTTTGTTGCTGCGGCCAGTTCCTCCTCACAAGCCTTCAGGCGTTCCTGCGATGACCGACATTCACGTCGTGAATGCACAACTTTTTCCAGTAATATCTGTTTATGCACTTCGAGTCTGTGCAGATCTTTCTTAAGCACATCTGTAGCATCCCTGGCTTCAGATAGTGATGCCTCAAGTAATTGTATTTTGCTGGTCATTGAATCAACTTCTGCATTTGCATATTGCTGTAATTGAAACATCTGTTCATAATGTTTTCTTATGTGGGCCTCGTGTTCACTTTTAAATTGAAGGACGTATTCTTCAATTTCCTGAGCAAACACTTTTTCACTGTCTAACCTTAGTGTAAGGTAATCAGCTTTCTCAACAACTGTATAGAATGATTCTTTCAGCAATATTGCAATTTTAGCCAGCTTTTCATAACTTGACTTTGTAATTTCTGTAGAGGTCACACTTTCTGCAACCTCCTTCAGATTGTCCAATAACTCTTTTGGGTTCATGCGCTCTGCCTGTTTATCATATGGATGTAAGGAATCTGTCAGAAGCGCTAACGCATTCTCTAAGCAGTCCCTTAACCCATAAGGATCAAAGTCTTTTTCTAACACACCTGTCATGTTCATTCACTGTGTAGCACTTTATCTGTTTAAAACAGTTGCAAGCTTCAGATATTTTTACAGGTAAATAATTGTATTCAAATGTCAATGAGTGTCACGCTATTTTAGCCTTGGGTTTACACAAAAGTACTGTTATAAGTCACTTATTCAAACGTGGGTACCTTTCTCAGGTTTTACCCCAATTCATGAATATTTAAGTAAATGCTCTCTGGCAGTGTTACTTTTTATGTGCTTATTTCTTAACAGATACTAGATTACCAAGCTCTTTTTAGTGTATTTTACTCTAAAGCACTGAATTTTTAATAAACCTGCAATTTTTCTAAAAAGTCTCACAGCAAATCAGTTTAAGGACACTTTTTAAACCGTTCTGTTCCAGAAATTTGCTATTTACAGTTACTCATAGAACCAAGTGGTGAAAAGAAAAAGAAAAATTGATGATGTGTCAGGATTAATCAGTCTTTCCTCAGAAAAACTATTACTCCTGTCCTCCTGTCAGTAACTTCTATTTAAAATTAAATAGGAAGATTTATTTTTTAGGTGGCAACTTAAACAGAAAAGTTTCTTTTTCCTGATAAGTTTACTCTTATTTAGTGATTTTGCAATTAAACGTGTATTATCTTTCAAGCAAAATGAGTAAACTTTTCAACTCTGTGAATATTTGAACCGTATCTTTTAAAAAGTTTCTAATTTTTCATTTTGTACCTCCTTGTTTGAGGAATTCAGTGAATGAAAATGTCCTGGTAAATGCCTTTTTTTTGCATAAATACCTCTTACTTTTTAAGTGCAAGATAACAGTGATTATTCAGCTAGAGGAAGTTTGTTAACTCAAAGTTCGTCTTACA
>NW_023622773.1:0-1187 GCF_014905685.2 Nematolebias whitei | reverse complement strand
TTAGCCGCTTAGCTTAAAGTTAGCTTCGGCTAAACTCGGTTAAAATCAACATTTCTGAACGAATTTAAGCGTAAACGTGGCGTTGTTTCAACAAGCACGACTTCTTAGCATGAAACATGAGTGTTTTGGGACATATGGCAGCTTTATTTAGTGATTTTAAGCACGGCAAAGCTCATTTCCGACATGGAGGAAGTGACGTGACACGTCACTCATCCGGTCGTTAGCTGTTAGCTTAAAATTAGCATCGCTAGCGTTGTTCAAAAACATCATTTAATGACGGATTTTAAACTCAAACGCGGCGAAATTTTAGCAATTGGACTTTGAAGAACTTAACAGTTGATCAGAATACAGCTTTTAAGCGCTTTTCAGCTTTAAAAAGCAGATTTTATTCCCTATGAAAACGAGTCTTCATTTCCGGGTCACGTGACTGAAATCACCAATGACAGAGCAGCACGGGGGTGAGAGGAAATGACGTAGGCACGTCATTCAACTTCTCAGCGAATCAGAGCGCTCCACAGCAGCAAATCCAACCAATCACGAAGCGTTTTTTCCAACTAGCATGTTAGATTAGCCTGAAATAAGTTCGTCAACTTTTCGTCTTTTAAACTGTCAAAATGCACTTTTTCTGTTAAAAACTGTAACGAATCAATTCTGAGTTGCACGGAGTCTGCTACTCCGGTCTCAAAAACGTCTTTCTAGCTATTTAAACAACTCGTCCGAACCTTTTCAGAACCGAGCCGGCCCAGAACCGCGTCTGGACCGTCTTTAAACAGAATGAAGCGTTTCCACCCAAACCCAGCTTTTAGTTACCATAACAGGCGTACAATTTCAGCTTTCATAAAGACTCAATGACACTATTTCAGCTTTCATAACATCGCCAGCGTAACACAGCGTAAACATGCAGAGCCAAGCTCCAAGCGGCGCAGCTTCAGAGGCGTTTCAGCACAGCTGACAAACTGTTATTTTTCATGCCAACATGTAAAATCAATCTTTACACGAATACACAGTCATTTATGAACGCGTAGCGGGCCACCAATATGTAGTATAAACAGAATAAAGCGTTTTACAGCACACTGTTTATATTAATTTGGTGGAATAGTAAATAACAGCATAGCTAGTTTCACAGGAAGTGGGAACAATCGGCGATTGTCCTCACTTTCAGCAGAACAGCAGACATCAATCACACG
>NW_023622772.1:0-4589 GCF_014905685.2 Nematolebias whitei | reverse complement strand
AATGCTATCCAGTGAATTCATTAGCTTTAAAGCTTAAGCCTTCTGATATCCCTTTTAGGCTCAGTCCCTCGGGATTTAGGTACTTAGGAATTAATATTACACGTACTTTGCCCTCAATGTTTTCTCAGAATTATGCCTCACTAGTTTCCCAAATTGCATCAGATTTACAGAGATGGAACTCTCTCCCTCTTTCATTGATTGGTAGGATTAATATTATCAAAATGAATGTGCTACCTAGACTTTTGTTTTTATATCAAAATATCCCTCTGTTCTTGCCCAAACAGTTCTTCAGGTCCCTGGATCAGATGGTCTCATCTTTTTTATGGAACGGAAAGGCCCCCAGAATGAGACTTTCTTTATTACAACAGTTCACCACAAACGGGGGTCTTTCTCTACCTAATTTTACAATGTATTACTGGTCCTCACATATCCATAAACTGACTTATTGGTTAAATTCACCTGATCTGATTTGGTGTAAACTTGAAATTCAGTCGATTTCTGCATCTTTTTCGCCCGCTTCAATTATTTATTCATCATTACCAATTAAATTATCCTCAGTTACTGCAAATCCTATAGTGCTCTCAACACTCAGGATCTGGTCACAATTTAGGTCCCACTTTAAATTTGTATCACCCTCTAATAAAATGCCGTTACTAAAGAATCACATTTTTTCTCCAGCATCTAATAATGCTGCCTATAGAATTTGGTATGAGAAAGGTATTAGAACAATGAGAGACCTGTACGAAGATGGTTTATTTCTTAGTTTTTCAGAATTGTCTTCTAAATTTAATCTACCCACTTCACATTTGTTTCTTTACTTCCAAATTAGGCATTGCGTTTCATCGCAGTTTCAAAATTTTCTAACTTTGCCTACTGACCCACCATGGGTTGAACTCTTAGTTTTGAGCCCTAATTTGAAATCTCCTCTTTCAATTATTTATGGAAAACTTATGGCAATAGAGGCCGACTCATCGGGTAAAACTAGAACTGCATGGGAACGTGAACTGGGTGTTAAACTGTCAGATTCATGGTGGGATAAAGTTATTCTCAGCATACGTCAGAGTACACCATGTGCCAGACTACAGTTAATACAATTTAAAGTAATAAATAGAGTACACTTCTCAAAAACACGTTTATCTAAAATGTTCCCCTCAATACCAGACCAGTGTGATAGATGTCAGACTTCACCTTGCAACTTAAGTCATATGTTCTTTTTCTGCCCAAAACTGCAAGGGTTTTGGAAATATTTTTTCTCCATATTCTCAGGAGTTTTTAAGATTCAGTTTCAAAGTGATCCACTTATTGCCATTTTTGGAGTTCCTGGGACCACACTTAATCTATCCCGCCAGCAGGGGGAGGTCTTGGCCTTTTGCTCTCTCCTTGCCAGACGTTGTATTTTGCTCGCCTGGAAATCTCCCACACCACCATCCACATCACAATGGATTAATACTGTAAGATCATTCTTGAAGATGGAAAAAATTTTACTAACAGTGAAAGGTAGTTCAGAAAAATTTACCCACAAGTGGACACCCTTTGTGTCATATGTAAAATCTTTACCTTCATAGCGTATAGATTGATATGATTGACTCATCACATTACCATGTGACTTGATTTTAGAGGATAAATGAAAGAGTGAAATATTGTTTTCCTTTTGGTTTGTTGGGTCCCTTCTGTCCGTTCCTCCTCCCCCTCTCTCTCTCCTTTTTTTTTTTTTTTTTTTTCCCTCTTTATTTGTTTTTTTTTCTTTCCTTTTTTTTTCTTTTTTTTGGTTAAAGGGGGAAGGGGAGGGAGGGGAAGAGGGGAGGGAGGGGGGAAAAAGGGGAAGGAAAAAAGAAAAAATTGGAGAAGTCATGTAAATTTTATATAATGTATGTAATGTCAATTATATATTCTCCTGATAAATAAAAATTAAAAAAAAAAGAAATGTCTGTGTTGAAGCAACGGAAAATCATGGCCGTATGGTTTTCCTGATTGATTGATTATGTTGTTATTTTCATATTTTGCCAAATTAATGTAAATGTTTGATGTTAAACTTTGATTCTGTAAATAAATGACCGCATTTATTTTGATGGGTCAAAGATAAATGACGTCTCACGTTTGCATTTCATTAAATTCAATGCACGTTTTATTCAGTCCAGAAAAATGAGGAATCCGTTTTAATTGATGAATATATCTCTGCATCTGTTCATCTACATATTGGTGGCCCGTACGAAAAAAGTGCATTTTGACGGTTTAAAAGACAGAAAAGTTGACGGACTTGTTCAGATAAATCTAACATGCTAGTTGGGAAAACGCTTCGTGATTGGTTGGATTGGCTGCTGTGAAGCGCTCTGATTTGCTGAGAAAGTGAATGACGTGCCTACGTCATTTCCTCTCACCCCCGTGCTGCTTTGTGATTGGCGGATTCAGTCACGTGACCCCGAAATGATAACTCGTTTTTCATAGGGAATAAAATCTGCTTTTTAAAGCTGAAAAGCGCTTTAAAGCTGTGTTCTGAAACGCTGTTTAAGTTCTTCGAAGTCTAATTGCTAAAATTTTGCCACGTTTGAGTAAAAATCCGTTCAGAAATGTTGGTTTTAACCAAGTCTAGCCGATGCTAGTCTTAAAGCTAACAGCTAACGACCGGATGCCACAGGAAGTCATAGCGACCCCTACTGGATAACACTAACAGTGTCTGAGTTAAAATAAATTGAGGTTGTGCTGACATCTTCTGGAGAGACTTGAGATCACAGGTTTTCACTTCGCTTTTTAGGTATTTTGAGTGAAATTAAACGTTTTTATTTCTGAAAGGCATTTTTGAGTTAATAAACGTTCCTCATAGCTGAATAATCACTGTTATCTTGCGTTTAAAAAGCAATTAAGGTATTTATACCAACAAACCTTTTTTTCACTGGTAATTCCTCATTGAGAAGGTACAAAATAAAAGGTAGAAACTTTTTAACAAAAAAGGTACAGTTCAGATATTCACAGAGTTGATAGAGTTTGCTCGTTTGCTAAGAGATAATGCACGTTTAATTGTTACATCACTAAATAAGAGTAAATATATCAGTAGAGAGAAACTTTTCTGATTTTATTTTACCACCTAAACAACCACATCTCCTATTTAAATTTTTAATAGCGGATGATGGCGAACGAAGAGGTAAACACTGACCCCTTGCAATCCAGAGATGCCGTCCAGACGGCTTTACATATTTTAACAAATTCACTTATTGGTACTCAATTAGGGCAATTAGAAGACCTTGATGACAATCAAAGAGATGAAGAACTGCAGAGGTTGGCAAAAGCAGCTAAAGTGTCCGAGGACACAAAATCAAGCCGTGAACGGTTAGCAAAAATTTCCCTGCTTCTCAAAGCGGAATTGGACCATCAGGTTGCACAAAATGTCATGCTATTCAGTGGATATGAATCTGAAAAGGAGAGGTGTGACGTATTGATGAATGAATCTGAATTGGGGAAAAAACAATTTCAGATTGAGAGGGACCTCTCGAAGACTGAGCTGTCAGTACAGGCTCAATCATATGAGGGGAAGATTAGGGATAAAGAACGTGCGTACCAAGACGCGTGTTCAGATAATGATGTCCTACAACAACATTTACAGCAAGCATTAAAGGAGCTGGAGGTTTGCAAAGCGGAAAAGGCGATGATACTCCAACAATGTCTGAATTTACAAAGTGAATGTCAGACATCACAGGAGCGCCTGAAAGCTTGTGAGGAGAATCTAGCCACAGCTACAAACAAGATTCCTAATATGGGGCGAGCTGGTCTGAGACTAAGAGATGAACAAGGTCAGGGCCCGGGTCAGCCACAACCACCCCAGACAGATGCTGTTGCACCTCCGACTATGAGTCCCGTTTGGTCACCCCCACCCCCATCTCGGGCGGTTGGGACAGACCTGCACCGATATGCACCTCTTCCTCCTAACACCATGCCGTCACCCCCACCCCCATCTCGGGTGGTAGGGATAGACCTGCACCGATATGCACCTCTTCCTCTTAACACCATGCCGTCACCCCCACCCCCATCTTGGGCGGTGGGGATAGACCTGCACCGATATGCACCTCCTCCTCCTAACACCATGCTGTCACCCCCACCCCCATCTTGGGTGGTAGGGGCAGACCTTGACCAATCTGCACCACAAACCACACAAGTGAGACCGTTGATACTGTCTCCTTCAATGGATGATTTGCAGAAAATCTCAAAATATGTACAACGTTTTGTACCTGGACCGATGGGCTCATCTGGAACAAAAGCATACCTCAAAGATCTTGAAATCAGATTGAGATCTTATCCTAATGCTACGGTTGAGGATAAGATCAGTCTGATACGGCTCACTTCGGACAGAGAGGTGTTCACCTTCATCGAGCGTCTACCTGATGCAACGAGGGGGGATTACAATGTAGTATGACATATGCTGGATATATTCATACATTTTTCACGAGTTCTTCATCTTTCTGACTGTGTAAATGTCGTGCGTTGAGTTTAACAGAAATGCGAACGAGAGAGACGTTAATTATCTTTGACCCATCAAATGAATGCGGTCATTTATTTGCAGAATCAAAGTTTAACATCAAACATTTACATTAATTTGG
>NW_023622771.1:0-4592 GCF_014905685.2 Nematolebias whitei | reverse complement strand
GCTCAGTTTCCAGGGACCTTTTTCTGCTAATGTGGTTACATCATAGGGACACGCACACAAAAAAGAAGGTAAATTCTCACATTATAAGATGGATGTGTTCTCTGAAGAGAGGTACGTTTTAGTGTGAAGTGTAAAAAGAAGTTATGATTAAAGTTGGAGGAAATCTCCAGCAAAGGCTTCCAAGTCTGAGTCATGAAAACGCGACGGTGTGTGTGTGTGTATTTGTGTCACCACTGCAGAAAGAGAGATCCTCACAGGAATACACTCTCTTCACACATACACGCTTTCACAACCTGACGCACTAAATCCAGGCGTATACGCAACAGTCACACAATCACTGATGTCAGAGTTGAAGATGATGCTGTGAGTTAACTCTTCCATTTATCTGAATAATATTAACAACATCATAACTTAATAAAGAATGAAACAACTGCATTCTGTTTCATAAATATTTACACACATGTCCATTTCAGTTAATCAGGTAGAAATATAATTCTGTCTGAAGGGCTGTAGCTAGCATCTCCTGATTACAGCTGGAAGATAATCATATATATCTACGAAAATAAAGGGATGATGCAAAATCGACAGTGGCGTCAATCGTCAATTTGTTTTCACCGCTTAGAAACTTTTGAGATTTGAGTTGCTGAAAGGCAGTAACCTGTTTTGGTCTTAGTTCCGTTTGGACTAGCCGTTAGCTCCTCAATCAATTCAAACTAAGGTTGTTCAGAGAGCTACCTTGGACAGGTAAGATATTGACTGCACAACCTTTCCACAGAACCCCACATCAAAAGATGTGTATTCTCGTTTCAACTCCTTCCTCCAGCCTGTTTTGGGACAGTGGTTCTAAAATACAGTATGCTGCACCTTGAGTGAGTCTTGGTTAAAAAATCCTACATGGAATTTATAAACTAGCATCAGAGAATTATCTAACTCGCTAATTACACGGCCGAGACTAACCTGACTCCCACTTCTTAAGCCTCCGACAGAATATAAATTCCTTCCAGACAGGTCAAGTGTAGGATCTGTGTACTGCCTGCATCCACTCCCCCGTTTGTCAATAGCCTGGCCTCCGTGGGATAGTAAGGATTTAAGAAGCACCATGTGTCCCTTATTGATTTTACCCCAAATGGCTGCACCAATTCCCTGCACAAAACAAGATTGCCCTTCCCCACCGTCTTGACTGATTGATTTTGTATCTTGGCCGTGAGGACTTGAGTAGCAATCCCTCTGATTTCGCCTCCTTGCACTGTCACTCTGATGGACAATTTCCCCTCTCCCTTCGTACCTCTCCCCGTCTCCCTGCTTTCTCCTTCCATTAAAGGACTCTTCTACCTCGAAGCTTTAACTTCTCTCCGTCCAGCCCCCCCCCCCCCCCCCCACACCTCCACTCTCCCCTCACTTCTACCTCACTTTCCCTCTGACAGGCTTTCAGACAGTAAATCAGAGACATTGATCCAGCGCAGCGCCCAAGTGTCCTGGATTCTGCTAAAGAGCCATTTTCATTTCACAAGCAGTTTACTGGCCTCGCTACCCACCCTCTCCACCCCCCAACCCGTAAACATCGCTCTCCTCCCTCTTCTCTCGCTTCCTCCATCTTGGCCTCATCCATACACATCACCCGTCTCACCCAACTGCCAGATACTCATCCTCTCTGAGTGCCGGCTGCTGCTGCCGACTCTCAATTCTCTTACGAGAGAAACACCTTTAAAGGCTTAAAATGTTTCGCTAACACATACTGAACACACACACCTGACATTTCCTGATATAGCTGCAAGAAATACCAGATAACAGCTTCATGAAAGTGCTTTATATTGTAGAAAAACTTAATAACATTCAAATTTTGTACTTCTTATTATCAAACACCGAATGAGCTCGTAGGCTGGAAATAGTGCACACACTTTTCTGTTTAATAAAAAAAACATTCAGCCTAAGCAGAAAAAAGCTGCAGATTTCCCTGTAGTTGTCTAAAAAGCAAACAGACATTTTAAACCAACCGTTCCTACAAATTTGTTTCAGTTTATTAATATTTCCAATAAGTCTTGTCTGAACGGCCATCTTAACACCATAGAAAGCATCTTAGTTAGCTCAAAGTTGGGTTTTAAATTAGAATATAACAAAATTACTGGTTTTATCAGGTTCAGTGTTATAAACTCCTTCCGTCTTTCTCATTTCAACTGTTTGAATGTTCTGATTCTGGAACGACTACAAAGTTTTCAAGTTGTAAAGAAGCAAAACCTTTAACAAACATCCTCCCACAACCATAATGGTGGTAAACGCAAATGTTACTAAACCTAAATTTAGTTTTTAGGTTTCATATCTTTCATATTTCATTAATGTGATAAAATGAAACTGAAGTGTAGCTTTACTGTAAAGAGCTCTTTAATTTATTTCCTTTTAAGATAAAGATGAATGTCAGTATTTAAAACATTGTCTCAAACGGCTCTAGTGAGCGTTACTGATCAAGAGCTGCAAAAGAACAGACTGATGAGAAAACACGTAAGATTTATTTCCTGAGTCTGCATTTACAAATTCAGCAGTAAAATTAAATTCCTCCAATATGATGATATCTGGTAAAGCTATATGATCCGAACAAGTACCGGTAATAAAAGTTCAGATAACCAGCAGAGGAACAAACAAAAACAGCATTATGGCGGCCGTATAAATAAACTTGAATAACAGTATTTATTCTTATTGCTAATTTGGATTTATCTCTGATGTGAGCCACCTGCAGCAGCATTTATGTGTGATTAGGTGCAATTAATTATTGAGCTTTAAATGACTTAAATCACCATTAATGTTGTCGTTCGGTGCATTTTTTACTGAATCTGAACATCAGGAGTCATAACTGACTTCCTGCCAACAACTGCTGTTTGCAAGGTTTCTGTGCCAGAGGCAAAGTATTTTACAAACACAAATAATTCCGTTTTCCACAATGCATTAGGAGCTAAAACAATATCGTGAAAACAAGAAATGTGAAATCATAGTAGCGGGAGAGAATAGAGATTTCACATTTAAATATGAATATTTAGAAGTTACTGGATTTTTATTTTACAAACATTCCACTTGAAACAAAGCTGTAAACTAATGTTTTACAGCCTAAACTCATTGAGTCCATAGTTTTACCGAACACCAAGTGCTCAAACACAATAAGGAAAAAATGGGGGAAACGAATCAGACAGGTGTATTTTTGCTTTGTTCTATTCCCACAGACTTTTTAAACAGATTATCTTTGAGGTATGAATGTTTTATAATACACCAGTAAATTAGATGCATTGTCACTGAAGGTTTTCAATGAAATTCTAACAATCAAAGCTGCTGGAAAATTACCGTGAACTCCACAACTTTTACTGTACTTTTATATTTTGTCCTTTGTTGAAGGGGTTCTTTCCTCCGTGCGTTCGTAGACCGGACCAGGCAACTCACAGGAGACCTCACCTCAGTTTAAGAGAATTTTAATACACACCACAGTTGAAGCATTACAAAACCAGAATTCCAAAATGTATTTCGGGAGACAATAGCGGCATAATTCACCTGAGAAGTTGCTCTGCTCAAGATTGTCTGACGCTACTTCCTGTTGTAAGATAATATAAGCCCTTCATGAACCCGCCCCCTTCTCGGAGGAGGCTCTTCCCCTATTGGATGACCATCTACTCAATCTACGGTTACCATGGCAACCACACCATCATATTTCTTATCTTTCAAGTAAAAAATAGTTTTAACTGGCTTTTTGGGGCTAGTCTCAAAACTTGCTTTTGTTCTTTGTTTCTGTCTACAGAAAAACAAGTTAGTCGGCCCCTCCTTCCTACTCAGTGCTGAACTACATGAAAACAAGGATTCCACCTCTATGTTATAAAATATAAGTGAGAACAGTTTATAAAGCACACAAAAATAGATATATGATGTGAATAAAGTATAAAATATAAAAATATACATATATATAAGGTGAACATACAGTGTATAAACTGTCCAGTGAATAACACAACCATCCAGTCTATTCATCACTTTCTAGAGTTTATGTCACAATTCTACCTAGTGATTTATCGTAAACTCCTCAATTTTCTTTGTACTGTCCCATTGGGATTGTAGGGTTAATGGTAAAATTCTGGCAAACACAGTTGCAGGTATCCTGCTCAATAATCCAGGTAGAAAAATCTAAAAAAGTTAAATCTGGTACTCTGGACATTCAAAAAAACAAAACAAAAAAAAATTGTAGAAACATTTCGTCTTTCATCCGAAAGACTTCTTCAGTCTTCTTCAGACTGAAGATATATGTCCCTGGTTCAAATCCCGGTCTGGGGGCCTTTCTGGGTGGGGTTTGCATGTTCTCTCCGTGCATGTGTGGGTTTTCTCCAGGTACTCCGGTTTCCTCCCACAGACCAAAAACATGCATGTTAGGCTGATTGGTAACTCTAAGTTGTCCCTAGGTGTGAGTGAGAGAGTGAATGGTTATTTGTCTCTATGTGGCCCTGTGATGGACTTGCGACCCATCCAGGGTGTACCCTGCCCCTTGCACAGTGATTGCTGGACATAGGCACCGGTGACCCCCGTGACCCAAAATGGAAGAAGCGGGTAAAGATAATGAATGGATGGAT
>NW_023622770.1:1473-4593 GCF_014905685.2 Nematolebias whitei | reverse complement strand
CACACACACACACACACACACACACACACACACACACACACACACACGCACACACCAAGAAAACAGGAGGACAGAGAAGGTGAAAAAGGAAACAAATAGCTGCAGTTTTTTGTTTCCTGGACGGTGAGAAGATCTGTGGATACTAATTGTCAGCCTTCCAGCTCATGTTTCATATTTGCTGCCATGATGGAGGGGGCCATTAGAGCGGCCCCCATTAGGCTCCGCGGGGAAGCGGCCGGCCCTGCGTGGGAACCATCAAAGACCAATTTGCTTCCCAAACACCATAAATCTGCCCCGTTAAGTGCCTGTTTTTGATGCTGCTGAAGCGAGCAGGAGTAAATATCCGCTCTGTTCTACATCGTCCCGTAAATTAGCTGTGAGGACAATTCACACACCACATCTGTCTCCATGAGCGGTGGTCAAACGTGGGGTCCTGGAACCTGCAGAGGACCTCGAACAGGAGGTCTCAGTGAGTGGGATATTTAAAGAACCTGTTTAGAACATCATGGATCTGGCAGGAACCTGATCTCAGAGAAAACGTCTTCACGCAGATGGACCTGAACTGTATATACCATACCAATTTATTTATATAGCACTTAAAACAGCAACAAGGCCAACCAAAGTGCTGTACAAAAGAAAACAAACATGCACAGTGGACAGGAAAACATAAAATAGAAATACAGATACAAATAGCAGCAGAAGCTAACTAAAATGGCCAACAGAGTAGAGAACAGACCGGACCAAAACAAATCACACCGTGTTAAAGGCAAGCGAATAGAAGTGGGTCTTCAAGCGAGACTTAAAGACTGAGAGTGTGGGAGCCTGCCGGACACTCAGTGGCAACTCATTCCACAGTCGTGGACCTGCAACAGAGAAAGCCCTGTCACCTCTGAGCTTACGACGGGTTTCTGGGACTGAGAGAAGCATCTGGTCTGCTGACCTCAGAGAGCGCGGTGGGACATATGGCTGCAGAAGATCAGTGAGATAGGATGGGGCGGAACTGTTCAGTGATTTAAAAACATACATGAGAATTTTGAAATGGATCCGAAGGTGAATGGGTAGCCAGTGCAGGGAGGCCAAAACTGGCGTGATGTGCTCTCTATAGCCTGTACCAGTTAAAAATCGGGCTGCAGCATTTTGGACCAGTTGTAGACGAGCAATGGAGGACTGACTGATTCCAAACAGAAGTGAATTGCAGTAATCAAGCCTAGATGTTATGAAGGCGTGGATCACTGTCTCAAGGTTCTTTTTGGAGAGTATAGGCTTCAGCTTAGACAGCCGTCTCAGCTGAAAAAAAACAGGATTTGACCATCATGTTTACGTGACTGTTGAGTTTTAAGGACGGGTCCATTATCACCCCCAGATTAGTGACCTTTTGTTTCTCTAGCGGGGCTAGAGAGAAAAGGTCAATGTCATGGTTCATGAGTGAGCCACTGGGATGGAACAGCATGACTTCAGACTTCTTCTCATTGAAGCTTAAGAAGTTTAAAGCCATCCAGTCCCGGATGTCAGCCAGGCAGTCAAGAAGAGGCTGAATAGAGCGTGTGCCTCTGTGCCTCAGGGGGAAGTAAATTTGGCAATCATCGGCGTAGAAATGAAAGGGTATGTTGTGTTTGCGGAAGATAGCACCTAGTGGCAGCAGGTATAAAGAAAAAAGAAGGGGACCGAGGATGGACCCCTGCGGTACCCCCCACTGGAGCGCTGTCGATGCCAAACTACAATCTTTGATATTGACACAGAAGGTTCTGTCAGAGAGGTAGGACCCAAACCATTTAAGAAGGGCTGACCCTGTGATGCCCACCCACTGCTCCAGTCTAGAAATGAGGATCTTGTGGTCGATGGTGTCAAAAGCAGATGTAAGGTCCAATAGGACAAGCAGCACAGAATCACCTGCGTCTGTGGATATGAAAATGTCGTTAAATGAATGAAGCGTGAAGATGAAGCGTGTTGTGGACGGGACGAGCAGTGACTGCTCGAAGTCTTCCCAGCCTTTTCCATGAAGCTCCAAACTGAGATGCTGTTTCCACTGATCACCCTTGAGATGTTTCTACAAGTTAAATGGACTCCACCTGTGGTAAATCAGTTAGTTGGACTTGATTTGGAAAGGCACCCGCCTGTCTCTAGAAGGTCCCACAGTTGACAGTGCATGTCAGGACACAGAACTGCTGGGAATATACCAAATATCAAAGAAATGGGTTCGGCTGGAAAATAAGCCACTGGGCCAAAACGTATGGAATAGAAAATAAAGAATACTCAGATTAATCCAACTAGTGTAATTTCTCCTTGGTTAATCCCAGAAATCAAAGTAGACATGAAAATTCTGGAAATGGAAAGAGAATGGAACGTAAATAAAATAGGGGTGGAAACCAGTAAAAACCTGACAGTGTCAAATTTTAATTACTTAGAAATTTTCACGGACGGACCAAAGAACACAAAGGGGTGGGGATAGTAGTTTATAGACCAGAGTTTGAAGTTTGTGTTTCCAAAAGGATATCAGCCCAACTGTCAGTGTCCAGAGAGACACGCTGCTCGCTCCCTCACTATCCATCCTTCAGTTCAAACAGTCTTACACTGCCATCAACAGCTACAAACAATTGTAATCATGATAACAATCAATGCAAACTTTAAAATAATACTATTTTGGTATAACAATATTAGATTTCTCACCACTGTTAAGGAGAAGTCTCACAGCAATGTCCAACCTGAGGCTGTTGACTGCCTCTCTGGAAACAGGGAAATCCACAGCCTCTTTTTCTGCAAACTGACATGTAAACCTTTTTTAAATGGCGTTAAACTTAACAAATTGAGCCGAGTTGGGGGGTGGTGCTGGAGCAGAGGGAGGTGGTGCTGGAGCAGAGAGAGTTGGTGCTGGAGCAGAGGGAGGTGGTGCTGGAGCAGAGGGAGGTGGTGCTGGAGCAGAGAGAGTTGGTGCTGGAGCAGAGGGAGGTGGTGCTGGAGCAGAGGGAGGTGGTGCTGGAGCAGAGAGAGTTGGTGCTGGAGCAGAGGGAGGTGGTGCTGGAGCAGAGGGAGGTGGTTCTGGAGCAGAGGGAGGTGGTGCTGGAGCAGAGAGAGTTGGTGCTGGAGCAGAGGGAGGTGGTGCTGGAGCAGAGGGAGGTGGTG
>NW_023622770.1:1301-1463 GCF_014905685.2 Nematolebias whitei | reverse complement strand
GCAGAGGGAGGTGGTGCTGGAGCAGAGGGAGGTGGTGCTGGAGCAGACATGGGTTGACCAGACAATGTTTGGCTTCCGTGTTTCTTTAAATTATGTGGCAGTCGGGGACTTTCAGTTATGAAAAGTTTAAGATGATCTGTGTTTATTTTATGAAAAGTTTAA
>NW_023622770.1:0-1291 GCF_014905685.2 Nematolebias whitei | reverse complement strand
TTTATTTTATGAAAAGTTTAAGATGATCTGTGTTTATTTTATGAAAAATTGCTCCTTCATCATCTTGCAGATCTGCGCTTTGCCTTGGATATCAATTATTGTGTAGGGTCCAAGAAAACCTGCATCTATCTTTCCTCCTTTTCGCTGCTGACTTCTGATGTTTTGTCTCCACACTTTGTCACCGACTTTAAACACATTGTTATTGTGTTTAAAAAACGAGAGGAATGAGCAGAGTTAAGGACTTTTAGCAAAAATAATTTGTTCCCATGTTGTGGGCGGGAACAGATTATGTCAGGTAACTAATACTTTCAGGTAACTTTGGCAAAAAAAAGAGCAAATGTTTCCAAATTGTCAAGGAGTTGTGTGTGATGATTGAACCTAAATGTCAAGATGATTCAAGAATCACCAAAACATTACTGAGAGTGAACTTCAGGCTGAAATCTTGTGTTCCACGTACTTTGAGGTTTAAGCTTTTTTTATTCTCCTCAAGAGAAATAAGAGAGAGAAAAAAAACAGACATTAAATACCAAAAAATAGCAGCTAGAAATATCTGTTCTTCAATAGTGTCATATTTTTCATTTGAACGAGATTTACCAGAAAGCCTATATTTGTTTTCAGGAAGTTTAATTGTTCGTGTCCTGCTCCCACCAGCTTCCATCCTTCTATATTAGCAATAAAAATTATAAATACGCATGAGGTGTTGGTGGCTGACTCATATTTGTCAGGCTAAAGTGAACATGGCCAAAGTTGTAGATTCTCTCGGCGATTAAAAACCCCCAACCCAAAACAAAACACAAAGGGTACGTATAACCCCCCACACAAGACCAGGTTTTCTGTTGTTGTTGAGGTTTTCATTTATTTATTTACCAGGAGCTGTCCATTAAAATGAAAGTTATAACCGAGACACGATTACGTGGACTAGTTTTACCGAGAAATCTATGAGAAGCGCAGTGAAGACGGTCGGAGCCGCCTCTCTGGTTGCAGTGCGCGCTCTCGACACACGGGGTACAGATTTTCACACAAGACCGGCGTCTCTTCTCCGGTGGTTTATTGTCGTCCAGACACAAAGTACGGTGCAGGTTTTCCTCCGTCGGCCGTTTGTTAACAAAGTGAAATGAGCTCACAAACACTCTGTGCCGGGAACAGCACGACAGGTACCTGAACTCAGCACGATTATTTTAGAAAACTTTATGGTTGTTAAAATAATGTAAACAAAGCAAAAACAGCGTTTTATCTGCTGAAATGAATAATAATTACTTTCACCGCGTACATTATATATATATATATATAT
>NW_023622769.1:0-4594 GCF_014905685.2 Nematolebias whitei | reverse complement strand
GGGGGGGGCATTGCCACCTCAGTTTACCTCCCCATCCCGACGTCCTCCTCCGCCCACTCCACCACACCACCACTCAAACAGGGTTTTGGGGTTCAGGTGCACTACTGAGCTACGGGGAGAATCATCCATCTCCGTGGCTGGTGGGGTCCTGGGCCCTAATTTTAATATACAACCTAGACACTCACTTATAACACTCTCACGACACATGCATATATAAGATCTGGAGTGGGCACATGATCGCACTTAGGTGGTGGGATGTACAATCATTTCCACCTCCCGGACCTGTGCCCACTCTCATATGTAGCATGTAGACATTTAGGGTTCTGGGCGGAGATGAGGGGTGAACGGGCGCCGCCTGCTCTCTGGGCAAGAGGTGGGTCTGTGCCGGTCGCCACCTCATCCCCCCATTTTAAACGCATTGTATAACAACACCATATGCGAGTGGGAGGAGGAGGAAGTGGGTCTGTTCATAATATATTTATGCATATATAGATTTTTTTTTTTCCTTTCACAAACACCTCCTTTCTCCGTGTGACACTAGGGGTCGGGGATGGGGGGGGGGGGGGGGGGCATTGTTAGGGTCTGGGCAGTGGGTGGGCTTTGGGCCTTGGGGGCGGTTAGTGATGGGGCCGGTGCTTCGGTTCCTCCTGGGCTGTTCCGATTCTTTTAATCTAGGTTCCTGGTTGTGATGGCTGGCACGGGTGGCTGCTGGCTTTCGGCGGGGGGGTCGGCTATGGTAGTGTACGTGTGGTCATTGGTGGTGTAGGGTGGCGGTTGGGGGCGTGGCTTTGCCTCATCAGGGCACTGGCTGGTCTTCCTGTGTGGCATTTGCGGTGGGGGTGCTGTGTGTGTGGGGGGGTGCGTAGGTGGCGTGCTGGGGCGTCTCCGGGCCTATGGTGCGGAGCTCTTGATGTGAGAGCCGGCCCTCCTCAGCTGTGGCTCCCTGTTGCTCTGCCCCTTGGGCTGGGGCCGGCCTGTGGTCGCTGTCAGGTAGATGGTGCATGCGGTCGGCCCGACAGAGATTCTGTCGGGCTATCTGTGTGTGCCTGTTAGTTGCTCAGGTTGGGTTTTTGGTGGTCCCCCCTCTCTTGGATCAATTTGGGCCCCACGTTTGGTGTGGGGCCCACTCCCCCCGGTCATGCCCCCCTTTGGCGGGGGGCCCCCTTGCCGCCGGTGCATTGGTGGCTCTCGGCGTCTGGGCTGGGTGGTGGGGTGTATGTCGGTCTGCCCTGGTTGCTGCCTGACGGGGCCTGGGTGCCCTGGCTCTGTCGGGGCTCTGCTGGGGGGTGGTATGGCCTCGGGGCTTGGGGCTCGGTGTCCATGGCCGGATCTACTTGGGGGGGGCATGGGTTGCCGGCCGGACCTGTGGGCTCGTCGCTGCAGCTTCCTGGAGGCTCTGCATTGTGGTGGCTGGGGTCACCCGGTTCTTTCCTCTGCTCCTCTCTCGGAGGGGGGTGCGGTTCTCCCTGTTGGGAGAATCCTGGGGCTCTGGGCCTGTGGGCCGCTGTGTGTCTGTGGCTCCGGTCCTCCCTATGTTGCCATTGTGTCCTGGGGGGGTGGGTCTGTGGCCCCCCGCGTCCACTATTGGGCATTCTTTTGGAGAAATCTGGTGGTGTTGGGCGTGCTTGCGCGGGTGTTTGGATTCAGGTGCTTTGACAGATGCACGCTAGGTTGGGTAGTGGTGGAAGCTAGATGATTCCTTGTGCGATGTCGAATGTTTCATGGTGATATTGTGGGTGGCATTGTGCTGTGCATGTTGTTTTGTCGTGGTCGTCTCTCGTTTTATCTATTTCTCTTTTATTTATTTATTTATTTATTCTTCTTTCTTCTCTTTCTTTAAAAAAAAAAAAATTGAGCGATGATGATAAGTTCATTGAAACACTTCACAATGTTTCTACACTTAAACTGAGCTAAAAAAAAAAAGTGTGTACGGTAGCGTGCTGTATGATTGTGAGTGTGATAGAGTGCTGTATGATTGTGTGTGTGAAGTAGAGTGCAGTATAAATGTGTGTGTAGTAGAGTGCTTGTTACGACCGGCTCAGACCGAACATATTTAAGGGACACAGGACACCAAAAGAAGGTTTAAAAATAAAACTTTATTAAACCTAAGTTTTATAAATCACTCCGGGCAGCAGGCGAAGTCTTCGTGGGCTCCTCCCTCCTGGACTGGAGAGCACCTTCTCCAGGACCCGTGTCACCAAACAAAAAGAAAGTAAAGTAATAAAACGAAAGGTGGACCAGGTGAGTTTGGCCAAAATCAATATAACGCCGCCTGAGCAGGGCCAACCCTGTACAGGGTCGTCGAAGCCTCACAGACAGCGGACTACCTGTCCAAAAGATGTCTAGGAGTAAAGAAAAAGACGAAAACAGGACTACCAAATCTCACCCAGTCAGAGGGCTTTAGTCTGAATGACTACAGCAAACGGGAGGAAAAACAAAACTGACCCAAAACGCAGGACCGTCCACGGTCAGCAAAATCACCTCCCTGAACAATAAACAGAAACACCCAAACGTCCACAATCACACAGCTCAGGCCCCTCTACCTGAGCTGAACTAGGCTTCCACAAACACACTCAAGGTCTAAATGCATATATTAAGCACCCAGGCCTAAATCTTAAACAAAGAGCACTCAGCAGCTCTTTCATATCTCCTTAACAGGAGCTTACCTCATAACGAGACAACAAGGGTGGGCGGAGAACACCCTAGTACCAAACAGCACTGCAGCAAGCAGCACCACCACCTCTGGGTTCCTCAAGACTCCACACTCTGAAGCTTATATAGGAGCTTCAGTCAGAACTCCCAAGCTGACTGCAATTAAGGTGATTAAAATAGAGGCGTGACCAAGAAGAAACAAAACTGCAGCTCATGTACAAAACTTAGAAGGTGTCACTAGGGGCACATAACAGTGCTGTATGAATGTGTGTGTAGTGGAGTGCTCAATGAATATGTTTGTGTAGAAGGTTGCTGCATGAAAGTGTGTAGTACAGTGCTATATTAATGTATGTCTAGAAGAGTACTGTATGAATGTGTGTGTGTAGTACAGTGCTGTATAAATGTGTATCTAGTAGAGTGCTGTATGAATGTGTGTGTAGAAAATCACTGTATGAATATGTCTGTCTAGTAGAGTGCTGTATGAATGTGTGTGCAGTACAGTGCTGTATGAAGGTGTGAGTAGTGGAATGCTTTATGAATGTGTGTATAGTAGAGTGCTGTATGATTGTGTGTGTAGTAGAGTGCTGCGTGAATGTGTGTTTAGTAGAGTACTGTATGAATGTGTACGTAGTAGAGAGCTATATGAAAGTGTGTGTAGTGCTGTATAAATGTGTATCTAGTAGAGTGTTGTATGAATGTGTGTGTGGTAGAACGCTTTATGAATGTGTGCCTAGTAGAGCGCTGTATAAATATGAGTGCTTGTGGTAGAGTGCTGTAAATATGTGTCTAGTAGAGTGCTCTATGAATGTGTGTGTAATAGAATGCTGTATGAAAGTGTGTGTCATACAGTGCTGTATGAATGTGTGTTTAGTAGTAGAGTGCTGTATATATGTGTGTCAAGTAGAGAGCTCTATGAATGTGTGTGTAGTAGAGTGCTGTATAATTGTGTGTCTAGTACAATGCTCTATGAATGTGTGTATAGTAGAGTGCTGCATGAATGTGTGTGTAGTAGAACGCTGTATGAATGTGTGTCAAGTAGTGTGCTGTATGAATGTGTGTGTGGTAGGGAATGTATGAATGTTTGTGTGGTAGAGTGCTGTATAAATTGATGTTTAGTAGAGTGCTGTATGAATGTGTGTGAGGTAGAGTGCTTTATGAGTGTGTGTGTGTGTGTGTGTGTGTGTGTGTGTGTGTGTAATAGAGTGCTGCATGAATGTGTGTGTAGTAAATCATTGTATGAAAGTTTGTGTAGTAGAGTGATGTATAAATGTGTGTCTACTAGAGTGCAGTATAAATGTGTGGGTGGTAGAGTACTGCGTGAATGCGTGTTTAGTACAGTGCTGTATGCATGAATGTGTAGTAGAGCATCGTATGAATGTGTGTGTAGGAGAGTGTTGTATGAATGTGTGTGCCTAGTAGTGTGCTGTATGAAAGTGTGTGTGGTAGAATGCAATATGAATGTGTGTATAGTAGAGTGCTGTATGAATGAGTGTGTGTAGTAGAGTGCTGTGTGAATGTGTGTTTAGTAGACTGCAGTATGAATGTGTGTGTGGTAGAATGCTGTATGAATGAGTGTGTATTAGAGTGCTGTATGAATGTGTATGTGTGTGGTAGAGTGCTGTATATATGTGTGTCTAGTACAGTGCTCTATGAATGTGTGTATAGTAGAGTGCTGCATGAATGTGTGTGTAGTAGAATGCTGTATGAATGTGTGTCAAGTAGAGTGCTGTATGAATGTGTGTGGTAGGGAATGTATGAATGTTTGTGTGTTAGAGTGCTGTATAAATTGGTGTTTAGTAGAGTGCTGTATGAATGTGTGTGAGGTAGAGTGCTGTATGAGTGTGTGTGTGTGTGTGTGTGTGTGTAATAGAGTGCTGCATGAATGTGTGTGTATCCTGATGCATGCTCAATAATCCAGGTAGAAAAATCCAAAAAAGTTCAA
>NW_023622768.1:0-4596 GCF_014905685.2 Nematolebias whitei | reverse complement strand
GTTCAGTTTTCTGGTCCTTCATCCTGGGTACAACCTCGGTCATAACAGAATGTCCCAGCCACACCAAGTACCCTCGAAGGATTCAGGAGCTGAGCAGAGCCAACTCACGTTCCAGACAATGTTGCAGAGAGTAGAAAAGAATGAAGCAACTCTCGAGCGTTTAGTAGCATTACAGCAGACTAACCAATCTAACTTACAAGAACTGGGCAGTATGATGTTCTCTATCAAACAAGGGATGACCCAGCTGCTACCACCAGCTACAACATCTACTCCAGAGGTTAGTTCCCCCACTCATGTCTCTCCTCAACCAACCGCTGTGGAGCAAAATTTAAAGCCTGCTGAATTATTTGATGGGAACCCTGAACTATGTGGGGGCTTTGTTCTGCAATGTAGGCTAACTTTTCAGAGTGCACCCAGTCGTTTTTTGCTGGATTCAGCCAAGATATCGTTTTTCATTACCCAATTAAAGGGAGACGCACTACGTTGGGCTCAGGCTCACTTATCAGCTCATCAGCTCAACACTCTAACCTTCTCCTCCTTTTTAGAAGACTTCGTACGAGTATTCGATCAACCCCTCCAGAAGTCTGAAGCAGTTAAGAGGCTACTCACCCTTCGTCAGGGCTGGCGATCGGTAACAGCACACGCCTTGGAGTTTCGAATCACCGCCGCCCGAACCGGATGGGGAGAGAGCGCTCTTCAAGGTATTTTCCTCCACTCGCTCTCTGACTCCATAAAGGATCGCTTAGCGACGCAAGAGGAGCCTCAAAGTTTGGATGAGCTAATCCACCTCGCCACCCGCATCGATAATCAGCTTCAAGAACGTAGATGGGAGAGAGACTACGATTCCCAGCATGCCTCAACTTCCGGCTCTTCGCACACGTCACAACGTCGCTCAACGTCTTATCAAGGTGACTACATTTCCCAGGGTACCACTGCTTCCGGATTCAACTGGACACCTAGATCAACTCCAACACGGGCGCTGGAGAATAAGACCAATATTGAGCCGGAACCTATGCAGTTGGGCCACACTCGTCTGTCCGCCGAGGAGAAACAGAGGAGGAGAAGACACAGAGCGTGCATTTATTGTGGCCAACAAGGACATTTTATTGCTCAATGCCCGTTGTTGGGAAACGATACATCTCACCAATAAAGCAGGAGATATTGGTGAGAACTACAACTTCTTCTTCTCCTGTTTCTCGTCTGGAGATCAACACCACCATCATCGTGGGTCTTGAAAAGAAGTCTGTTGCCGCCCTGGTGGATTCCGGAGCAGAACAGAACCTCATCAGCCAAGACCTAGTGGATCTCCTATCCATCCCCACTCAGACCCTTTCCACACCGTTATCTATGGAGGGCCTCACTGGACAAAGACTCGCCTCCATCCACACTAAGACCGGGCCCCTGCACCTCATGATCTCCGGGAACCATCACGAATATTGTGAGTTTTTTGTTTTTCAATCTCATGTGTCTCAGCTCATTTTAGGTTTCCCTTGGCTGAACAAACATAACCCAGTCATTAATTGGAGATTAAAAAGAATAGAACAATGGAGCCCACAATGTCTTATGAACTGTTTAAGAACTGCAATTCCTTCCACATTAAAACGCAGTAATTCTTCTGAGTCTATTGATCTGTCAAAGATTCCTAAGATGTACCATGACTTAGCTCCTGTGTTTAGTAAACTAAAGGCCTCATCCTTACCTGCACATCGACCGTATGACTGTGCTATCGAGCTGTTACCAGGGGCACCTCTTCCCTCTAGTCGCCTATATAATCTTTCTGGTCCTGAACGAGACTCCATGCAGGAGTACATTTCGGAATCCTTAGACTCAGGTATAATTCGCCCCTCTACCTCTCCGGTTGGAGCAGGTTTCTTCTTCGTGGCTAAAAAGGATAAGACTTTGCGCCCTTGCATCGACTACAGAGGATTAAATCAAATTACAATAAAAAACAAATATCCGCTACCCCTCATCGACTCCATCCATGAGCAGTTACACCACGCTAAGATATTCTCTAAGTTAGATCTCCGTAATGCTTATCATCTCGTTCGTATACGGGAGGGTGATGAGTGGAAGACGGCATTTAAGACCCCCTTAGGACATTTTGAGTACCTCGTTATGCCTTTTGGCCTCACTAACGCCCCCGCAATATTTCAGGCTCTGGTTAATGACGTTCTGAGAGACTTTTTGAACAGGTTCCTTTTTGTGTATTTGGACGACATCCTTATATACTCACAAGATGAGGAACAACATGTTCATCATGTCAGAACTGTTCTCCAACGTCTCTACGAAAACCAACTTTATGTCAAAGCAGAAAAATGTGAATTTCATGCAAAGTCTGTTCCATTTTTGGGCTTCATTTTTGAAGGGGGACACTACCGCACAGACCCTGAAAAGACTAAGGCAGTGGTGGAGTGGCCAACGCCGGAAACGAGGAAACAACTTCAACGATTCCTGGGCTTCGCCAATTTCTACCACCGCTTTATTAAGAACTATAGCAGGATCGCTGCCCCCCTCACGCAATTAACATCCACTCTTAGGACTTTTAAGTGGACTCAGGAGGCGGACAAGGCTTTTGGTGAGCTCAAGACGCTTTTTTCATCTACCCCTGTATTGTGTCACCCAGATCCCAAGAAACAATTCATCCTGGAGGTAGATGCATCCGACACTGGAGTAGGAGCTGTCCTTTCGCAGAGAGCATCTCCTGATAACAAGGTACACCCCTGTGCGTTTTTCTCTCGGCGCCTTTCCCCCGCAGAAAAGAACTACGACGTAGGGAACCGTGAGCTTCTGGCCGTGAAACTGGCCCTTGAAGAATGGAGACATTGGCTGGAGGGCACGGACACTCCATTTCTCATTTGGACGGACCACAAAAACCTCACGTACCTTCGCGATGCCAGACGGTTAAACCCAAGACAGGCAAGATGGTCTTTATTTTTCACAAGATTCAATTTTACTTTGACTTTCAGACCCGGATCCAAGAATACGAAGCCCGACGCTCTCTCACGACAGTTCTCACCACCGGAGGACACCACACAGGAACCAAACGTACTACCATCATCCTGTGTGGTTGGCACTCTCACCTGGTCCATCGAACAGGATATCCTGGAAGCCCAGAGGTCAGACCCTGACCCAGGAACAGGCCCCGCTGGTACTATGTTCGTTCCTGCTAGTATCACAGCGAAGGTCCTCGACTGGCTCCACACACACAAGTTCTCATGTCACCCGGGTCTTGCACGTATGATTTCCCTGACTAAGAGACACTTCTGGTGGCCTACCTTAAATGCTGACATTAAGAGTTATGTTGCCGCTTGCCCCACCTGTGCCAGAAATAAGACTGGTCACCGGCCACCTGCTGGTAAGCTGCTGCCTCTGCCCACTCCTAGTCGTCCATGGTCGCACATCTCTCTCGATTTTGTTACCGGTCTGCCCCCTTCTGATGGCTACACCATTATCCTCACTGTGATTGACAGGTTCTCGAAGGCAGCTCATTTCGTTCCCCTTTCGAAACTTCCTTCGGCGTTCGAAACGGCCCAACTGTTGGTCCAACATGTCTTCAGGGTTCACGGCATTCCGTCCGATGTGGTTTCTGACAGAGGTCCCCAGTTCATATCCCAGGTATGGAAGTCTTTTTGTAATTCTCTAGGGGCCTCTGTCAGCTTGACATCTGGGTACCACCCCCAATCCAACGGGCAAGCCGAACGGACCAATCAGGAACTGGAGACTGCCCTTCGATGTGTTGTGGAGGACAATCCGTCCTCATGGAGCCAACATCTGGTATGGATTGAGTATGCTCACAACACGCATACATCATCCGCTACTGGCATGTCTCCTTTTGAAGCATCTCTAGGTTACGCCCCTCCTCTGTTTCCAAGTCAGGAAGGGGATATTGCGGTCCCGTCCGTCCAACACCATTTTCGACGTTGTCGTCGGGTTTGGCGCCAGACCAAACTCGCCCTACTCCGTACAGCCACGCAGAACAAGGCCCTTGCAGACCGTCATCGCTCCGCAGCCCCATCCTACAGGGTTGGACAAAGGGTGTGGCTCTCCACGTGCCATATTCAACTGCGAGACACCCCACGTAAGTTGGCCCCTCGTTTCATTGGACCATTCCCCATCATCCGCATCATTAATCCCACAGCTGTCAGACTCCAGCTACCATCATCCATGAAGATTCATCCCACCTTCCACGTGTCCCAAATCAAGCCAGTTACAGACAGTCCTCTGTGCCCTCCGGCCGACCTCCCTCCGCCCCCCCGTCTCATCGACAATCACCCTGCCTTCACGGTCCGCCGTATCCTGGACGTACGACGCCGTGGGCGGGGTTTCCAGTATCTGGTCGACTGGGAAGGTTATGGGCCAGAGGAACGATCATGGATTCCTCGGTCCTTCATCTTGGACGCCAGTCTCGTCACTTCGTTCTTCAGAGCACACCCCGAGAAATGTCTCAGGTCGCCAAGAGGCGATTCTTGAGGGGGGGGTACTGTTGGGATCCTGCCCTGCACTCCTCTCTCTCCTCAAGCTCCTTAATTACCAGCAGCTGCAGCTGATTAGCACCACACCTGAGGAGAAGTATAAGAAGACTCTGAAGCCACTCTA
>NW_023622767.1:0-4597 GCF_014905685.2 Nematolebias whitei | reverse complement strand
AGCTGCCTCCACTTGCCACTTAGTCCTGACCCTGTCTCTCCCTTTTTCAGGAGTCCCAGGCCAACTTTTGTATATACACGTTTTCATTCACTGTATATAAATAAACACTGTTTTTTGCTTACTTGAGGCTCTTGTCGTTCTGGTTCTCGTTCCCACTGGGTAGTCCGTATCATAACAGATAATGCTCCAGCCAGACCATACCCAGAACGAAACCAGAAGCGAACAAGCATCATCATCCGCTAACGTTGAGAACATGGACAATTTTGGAGAGGTTCTTAAGAAAATTATGGCTCAACAACAGAGCACCCAGGCAAACTTACTGGAACTTGGATGCATGGTTCATGCTATTAACAGACAACTTGTTTCTCCTTCTCCCACAGCCGCAGCTTCGCCGTTACCGAGTCCTACTGAATTCAGCCCTGTAAGTCCTTCCACAAATCCACAATTGTTTGTAAAACCCTCCGAACTTTTTTCTGGAGACCCTGATCAATGCAGAGGATTTTTGTTACAATGCAAACTCGCCTTTAAGGGGGCTCCTCAGTATTATTCTTCTGACATCGCTAAAATAAACTTTTTCATTAACCAACTCAAGGGAAACGCTCTAAATGGGCTACTTCGTTTCTTCACCACCATGAACTTGAGACTGTATCTTTTGACTCTTTACTCACCGAGTTTTGTAGAATATTCGACCGTCCGCTGCAGCAATCCAACGCCGAGAAGCGTCTGCTGGGATTACGGCAGGGCCGGCGACCGGCGGCAGAACACGCTCTCGACTTCCGCATCCTGGCGGCCCAAACAGGTTGGAACGACAGGGCCTTACAAGGTACCTTTTTGAATTCACTGTCCGATTATGTGAAGGATCAGATCGCCGCTCGTGACGAGCCGTCTAGCTTCGACGCGCTAATTAACTTAGCAATATCTCTCGACGAACGCTTCCGGGAGCGCCGGAGGGAGCGGAACTACAACTCCCAGAATCCTTCCGGTTCCACAGAACAGCGGAGTGGGGCGTACAACTACAGTTTTACTCCAGAGAACTACAAATCCCAGGAGGAGTCTTCTAATTCACAGTCTGATCGGCCCGAACCAATGCAGATTGGTCATACCCGTTTGACGCCTCAAGAGAGGCAGAGACGTAGAAGTTTGGGTCTGTGTATTTATTGTGGGAAGAACGGTCACTTTGTAGCCTCCTGTCCGTTTCAGGGAAACTCCAACGCCCACCAATAAAGAGGGGGATACAGGTGGGCACGGCATCAATCTCCCCTCCTTTAAGACTTATGTTACCCACTGTAATTATTATCAATCAAGATCGTTTCACTGTCACAGCCTTGATTGATTCAGGTGCCGAACAAAATTTAATCACTCAAGATTTGGTTAAAGAGTTCTCCCTTCCAGTCAAGAGGATTGATTCAATCTCTATTGCTGGGGTTACAGGGGAATTTTTGGCCCAGGTCAATTTTAAGACAGCTGACCTTCATTTAATAACCTCAGGCAACCATCATGAGACCACTAGTTTTTTTGTATTTGAGTCACCTACCTCTCAATTAATCCTTGGGTATCCCTGGCTTAAGACTCATAATCCTCATATTAATTGGGAGTTAGGAAGGGTAGAAGGGTGGAGCGACAAGTGTTTAAGGTGCTGCCTTCGCTCAGGGATCTCAAACAAGTCCAAGCCCAAATTAGAGTCCTGTGAATCCGACCTGTCCAGTGTTCCTCCAGAGTATCACGATTTAGCTCCTGTTTTTAACAAACAGAGGGCCCTATCACTACCTCCACACCGCCATTATGATTGTTCCATCGACCTCCTTCCGGGAGCCTCTCTGCCTTCTAGCCGCCTTTTTAATATTTCCCGTCCTGAGAGGGAGGCTTTGAGGTCATACATTGAGGAATCCCTCGATTCAGGGATTATTCGCCCATCAACTTCGCCTCTAGGTGCAGGTTTCTTTTTTATCTCTAAAAAGGACAAGTCTCTGCGTCCCTGCATCGATTACCGTGAACTCAACAACATCACCATTAAAAATAAATACCCCCTTCCATTAATCAATTCCATTCAAGAGCAGTTACAACCAGCCACCATCTTCACTAAACTGGACTTACGCAATGCATACAACTTGGTTCGCATCAAACAAGGAGATGAGTGGAAAACCGCATTCAAAACCCCGTTGGGTCACTTCGAGTATCTGGTAATGCCTTTTGGGCTCACTAACGCTCCTGCAGTATTTCAGGCCTTGGTCAACGATGTGTTAAGGGACTTTATTGGAGACTTTGTTTTCGTCTACCTCGACGACATCCTAATCTATTCTAGAGACAAGGAAGAACACGTTCACCACGTTAGAGCAGTTCTACAAAGGCTCTATGAGAACCAACTTTTTGTAAAGGGCGAGAAATGTGATTTCCATGCCTCATCCGTGTCCTTTTTGGGGTTTATCTTCGGGGAGGGGTTTTTCAGGACCGACCCTGAGAAGATTAAGGCAGTGGTGGAGTGGCCAGTTCCGGATACTAGGAAACAATTGCAACGATTCCTGGGGTTCGCAAACTTTTATAGGCGTTTTATCAGGAATTACAGCCGCATCGCCGCACCCCTATCTCAGCTTACCTCCACGACCAGAACATTTAAATGGACTCCTGAGGCCGACGCTGCTTTCGGTAAGCTGAAGGATTTATTTTCATCCGCACCCATTCTTTGTCATCCAGACCCCACACGGCAGTTTATCCTGGAGGTGGATGCTTCTGATACAGGAGTCGGGGCGGTTCTATCCCAGAGGTCGCTACTGGATAACAAGGTACACCCCTGTGCATTTTTTTCCCGCCGATTGTCTCAAGCAGAAAGAAATTATGATGTGGGCAACAGAGAATTGTTGGCTGTTAAATTGGCTTTGGAGGAATGGCGCCATTGGCTTGAGGGCACAGAGACTCCCTTCTTGATTTGGACAGATCATAAGAACCTCACATATTTGAGAGAGGCTAAACGGTTAAACCCCAGACAGGCACGCTGGTCCTTATTTTTCAACCGTTTCAATTTCACTCTGACTTTCCGACCTGGTACCAAGAACATCAAGCCTGACGCTCTCTCCCGCCAGTTTTCTCCTCCAGACACTCCGGAACCTGTGGAGGGCATCATCTCCCCGGTCTGCATCGTCGGAGCCCTTACCTGGCCTATTATGAAAGAGGTTCGTGAGGCCCACCTGACGGAACCTGATCCTGGCACTGGTCCCCCTGGCACTTTATTCGTCCCCTCTCATATGAGGTCCAAGGTACTTGACTGGCTCCACACCAATAGACTTTCTTGTCATCCCGGTACAGCACGTATGCTGTCTCTTACTAAGAGACATTTCTGGTGGCCCACGCTCTCTAAAGATGTCAAGGACTTTGTCGCAGCCTGCTCCACGTGTGCCAGGAATAAGACCGGTACTCAGCCTCCTGCCGGTCTCCTACAGCCTCTGCCGACACCTAGCCGACCCTGGTCTCACATTTCAGTGGACTTCGTCACTGGGTTGCCCCCTTCGGAAGGTAACACCACTATCCTAACCATCATCGACAGGTTTTCGAAAGCAGCACATTTTGTCTCGCTACCCAAGCTCCCATCGGCCATGGAGACGGCGCAAATCTTGGTCCAACAAGTTTTCAGGATTCATGGCATCCCTTCAGATGTGGTCTCAGACAGAGGGCCGCAGTTCATTTCTCAAGTTTGGCGTTGTTTCTGCAGGACATTGGGGGCGTCCACCAGTCTCACTTCGGGGTATCATCCTCAGTCAAACGGACAGACTGAGAGGTGCAACCAAGAGCTGGAGACCACTCTGAGGTGCATTGTGGAGCGTAACCCCTCGGCGTGGAGTCAACACCTTGTGTGGGTCGAGTACGCCCACAACTCACATACCTCCTCGGCCACAGGTATGTCACCTTTTGAGGCTTCTCTGGGTTATCTCCCTCCCTTGTTCCCCAGTCAGGAGACAGAGGTGTCAGTACCATCTGTCCAGCACCATTTTCGCCGTTGTAGACGTGTCTGGCGCCAAACACGGGCGGCTCTTCTTCGCACAGCGGCGCAAAACAAGAGGTTCGCGGACCGTCACCGTTCCGCCGCACCTGCTTATCAGGAGGGCCAGAAGGTATAGTTATCCACCAGAGACATTCATCTCAAGGACACCCCCAGGAAATTGGCTCCTCGCTTCATCGGCCCATTCACGATTGACAAGATCATCAATCCCTCGGCGGTGCGCCTACAGCTCCCCAACTCCTTGAGAATCCACCCTACCTTCCACGTTTCTCAGGTAAAACCTGTTTCAGAGAGTCCATTGTGCCCTCCTGCCGACCTCCCTCCACCCGCCCGACTTATCGACAACCATCCTGCCTTCACTGTCCATACCATTCTGGATGTCCGTCGCCGGGGACGGGGCTTCCAGTATCTCGTGGATTGGCAGGGCTATGGGCCGGAGGAGCGATCTTGGATTCCCCGTTCCTTCATACTGGACCCCAGCCTTATCACCGCCTTCTTCAAGGCCCACCCCGAGAAGCGCCTTGGGTCGCCCAAGGGCGTCCCGTGAAGGGGGGGGTACTGTAAGAGTTGAACTTGCTGCAGCCCCAAGATGGCCGCCAATCATCC
>NW_023622766.1:0-4597 GCF_014905685.2 Nematolebias whitei | reverse complement strand
GACTCCACTTACTCAACTCTCTCTTCCAGGATCTTCCAAAGATGACCACTGTAAATAGACACTGTATATAATAAACATCACTACGTTTTCTAACCAAGTCTTGTCTTTTCTGGTTTCGCTCCATCTGGGTTCCTCGAGTCTTGACAGAAATGCTCCAGCCAAACAAGGCCCAGAACGAGACCAGAGAGGAACAAGCCACCTCTTCATCCGAGATGGAACACATCCAGGAGAGGCTCCAACAAGTTCTAGAACAACAACATGAAACACAGAACAACTTGAGAGAACTGGGAGGTATGGTTCACGCTCTTAATCAAAGACTCTCGTCTTCTTCACCTTCCCCAGCTTCTGTTACTAGACCCAAGTTCCAAGCGGAATCCAAGGACCCGGTCTCAATCCAACAGGTAATCACGAAACCTTCAGAATATTTCTCTGGAGACCCAAGCCTGTGTGGAGGATTCTTACTACAGATCAAACTAGCATTCAAAGGAGCACCTCAGTTATATTCTTCCGACACAGCAAAAATAAATTATTTCACCCACCAGCTGAAGGGTGAAGCGCTTCGGTGGGTTAATTCCTTTTTCCAATTTCATGATCCGGATTTTGTTTCATTTGATACCTTGTTAAAAGAATTTCGCCGAATTTTTGACCGTCCATTGCAGAAGCCCAACGCCGTTAAGCGAGTCCTGGGGTTACGCCAGGGCCGGCGACCTGTGGCGGAGTACGCCCTCGATTTCCGCATCATCGCTGCACAGACTGGGTGGCCCGACACAGCACTACAAGGTACCTTCCTAAATTCTCTTTCTGACCCCTTAAAAGATCAGATCGCCTTAAGAGACGAGCCGGAGGGTTTCGACGAACTGATCGAGCTAGCGATAGCTATTGACGAGCGCTTCCGAGAGCGAAGACGAGAAAGAGACTACACTTCCCACAATCACTCCACTTCCGGGTTCACGTCACCAGGTGAGACCTACGCCTACAAAAATTGGTCAGCAAACTACAAAGACCAGGAGAGACCCGTTGCCGGTTCTTCTTCTTCTTCGTCTAAAAAAACAACTGAATTTTTCCCTGCTCAGCCCGACCCAGAGCCAATGCAGATTGGTCGTACTCATTTAACTCCAGAAGAAAGACAGAGACGTTTTGTTTCCAAACTTTGTTTTTATTGTGGTAGACCTGGCCATTTTCTTGCTCAATGCCCGTTTCGGGGAAACGGGAACTTCCACCAGTAAAGAGAGAGTTACTGGTGGGAACTTCTACTCTCTCTCCCACACATCGATTTATGCTTCCTGTTATTATCCAAATAAATCATGATCGCCTTCCTGTGTCAGCTCTTGTTGATTCTGGTGCAGAGCAAAATTTAATTAGTCTAGATCTAGTCAAGAAACTATCCTTACCTACCCTCGAGGTTCCTCCAATCTCCATTGCCGGTGTTACGGGCAAGAACTTGGCACGAGTTCTTGGTAAGACTATGAAGCTAAACTTAACGTCTGGAAACCATCATGAGATGATTGATTTCTTTATATTTGAGTCTCCACACACTCAGGTCATCTTAGGTTATCCCTGGCTCCAAGAACATAACCCTCACATTAACTGGAGACAAAAAAGGGTTGAGGGATGGAGTGATTATTGTTTAAAGAACTGTTTACGTTCTGCCATCCCTAACCAGCCCTCTGTAGACACTCCTCATGAGGCTACAGATATTTCTATGGTTCCCCCTGTTTATCACGATCTAGCCCCAGTATTTAACAAACAACGAGCCTTATCTCTTCCTCCGCACCGGCCATACGATTGTGCTATCAACCTTCTCCCTGGGTCTCCTTTTCCTACTAGTCGACTGTACAACCTCTCTGGTCCTGAAAGAGAGGCCATGAAGAAATATATTGAGGAGTCCCTTCTCTCTGGCATTATCCGTCCCTCTACTTCTCCTGTGGGAGCAGGATTCTTTTTTGTTTCCAAAAAGGACGGCACCCTTCGCCCCTGTATCGACTACCGGGGTCTCAATAATATCACAATCAAAAATAAGTATCCCCTTCCTCTCATCGAATCCATCCATGAACAACTACAATCAGCAACTGTGTTTACTAAGCTAGACCTCAGAAATGCCTACCATCTCGTCCGTGTACGGGAGGGTGATGAGTGGAAGACCGCCTTTAGAACACCACTCGGACATTTCGAGTATTTGGTCATGCCATTCGGTCTGACCAATGCACCTGCCGTTTTTCAAACTCTTGTTAATGATGTGCTTCGAGATTTCATTGGTGACTTTGTTTTTGTATATCTAGATGATATACTCATCTACTCGAGGGATAAGGAGGAGCACATCAAGAGAGTTAGAACCGTCTTGCAAAGACTCCACGAAAACCAACTGTTCGTTAAAGGGGAGAAGTGTGAGTTCCATGTTTCCTCTGTATCTTTCCTGGGTTTCATTTTTGAGGGAGGATGTTACAGAACAGATCCTGCTAAAATCAAGGCGGTGGTGGAGTGGCCGATTCCCGACTCAAGGAAGCAGCTCCAACGTTTCCTTGGGTTTGCCAACTTTTACAGACGGTTCATTAGGGACTACAGTCGGATCGCTTCTCCTCTCTCCAAATTAACATCCACCAAGGTAACGTTCAAATGGAACCCTGAGGCCGATGCCGCCTTTAGTAAACTGAAGTCGTTATTCGCCTCTACACCAATTCTGAGTCATCCAGACCCTGAGCGCCAATTCATCCTGGAAGTTGATGCTTCAGACTCTGGTGTGGGGGCCATACTCTCGCAACGTTCTCTGGAGGATAACAAGGTTCATCCATGTGCATTTTTTTCGAAACGTTTATCCATTGCAGAAAGGAACTATGATGTGGGCAATCGAGAGCTGTTGGCCGTCAAGTTGGCATTAGAAGAGTGGCGTCACTGGTTGGAAGGCACGGTAACCCCTTTTCTAATATGGACTGACCACAAAAACCTCACTTATCTCAGGGATGCCAAGAGATTGACCCCTAGACAAGCACGGTGGTCCTTGTTCTTTAACCGGTTTAACTACGTCTTGACCTTCAGACCCAGTTCCAAGAACGTTAAACCAGACGCTCTTTCTCGTCAATTCTCTCCCCCAGACTGTACGGAGATGGAAGAAAGCATTCTTCCCTCAGCCTGTGTGGTGGGAACCCTCACATGGGACATCGAGAAGGAGATACGTGAGGCTCATCGTGACGACCCTGATCCTGGCACCGGACCCCCTAAGACCCTCTTCGTTCCCTCTACCATGAGAGCCAAGGTACTGCATTGGATTCATACTCATAAGTTTTCCTGTCATCCTGGTTCGTCCCGTATGCTCTCTCTCACAAGGAGTCATTTCTGGTGGCCCACTCTCACCGCCGATGTGAAGGAGTTCGTAGCCGCCTGTCCCACCTGTGCTCGCAACAAGTCCAGCAATCAACCACCGACTGGTTTGTTACAACCTCTGCCTGTTCCCAGTCGTCCTTGGTCGCACATCTCTGTGGACTTTGTCACGGGTCTACCTCCCAGTGAAGGTAACACCACCATCTTGACCATTGTTGACAGGTTCTCTAAAGCGGCTCATTTTGTTCCCCTACCTAAGGTCCCTTCTGCATTCGAGACCGCTCAACTCCTTATCCAGCATGTATTCCGGATTCATGGGATTCCCTCCGATGTGGTCTCGGACCGTGGTCCGCAATTCACCTCCCAAGTCTGGCAGGCTTTCTGCAAAACCTTAGGGGCCACCTCCAGTCTCACTTCGGGTCACCATCCACAATCCAATGGTCAGGCTGAGCGCTGTAATCAGGACCTTGAAACCACTCTTCGTTGTGTCGCCGAGAAGGATCCCTCTGCCTGGAGCCAGCACCTAGTGTGGGTGGAGTATGCCCACAATTCCCACAAATCATCCGCCACAGGTATGTCCCCTTTTGAGGCCTCCCTCGGCTATATCCCTCCCTTGTTCCCCAGCCAGGAGACCGACATCTCTGTTCCGTCGGTACTACGCCATTTTCGACGGTGTCGACGTGTCTGGCGACAGGCTAAGACAGCTCTGACTCGTGCTTCTGCCCAAGCTAAGCGATTTGCTGATCGCCACCGCACACCAGCTCCTTTGTACCAGGTGGGACAGAAGGTATGGCTCTCCACTAAGGATATTCAACTCAAGGATACTCCCAGAAAGATGGCGCCCCGGTTCATTGGTCCTTTTCCCATCATTGCTATCATCAATCCCTCCGCTATACGCCTTCGTCTCCCCCATTCCATGAAGGTCCACCCCACTTTTCACGTCTCCCAGGTTAAGCCGGTGGCCGTCAGTCCCTTGTGCCCTCCTGCCGACCTCCCTCCACCTGCCCGACTAATCGACAATCATCCTGCCTTTAGTGTCCGGACCATCCTCGACGTACGACGCAGAGGACGTGGGTTCCAGTATCTGGTGGACTGGGAGGGTTACGGTCCTGAAGAACGATCGTGGATCCCCCGGTCTTTTATCCTGGACCCCAGCCTCATTACATCGTTTTTCCGTAGCCACCCCGAAAAACGTCTCCGGTCGCCTGGGGGCGACCCTTGAGGGGGGGGGGTACTGTGAGAGTTCCACTACCTGCAGCTCCTCCTCTAATTGGCTGCTGAT
>NW_023622765.1:0-4599 GCF_014905685.2 Nematolebias whitei | reverse complement strand
TTAAATGCTTGTTAAACGATTAAATGCTACTTTCTACTATCTTTACTAATTATGTTTAGTCAGCTATATTAAGTTCTATTATCTTTACTAATTATGTTTAAGCAAACTACATTGAAATGTGTTCAGAGACTCTCAGCGTCTCTCATCTGTGTGTGTGCGTGTCAGTCCCTGTGTGTGTGATTGTGTGTGTGTGTGTGTGTGTGAGTGAGTGAGAACTTCTACTAGATTATATTTAGACAAACTACCTGAAGTTAATATTCTATTTAACTACGTAATTCAAATCAAAGTAACTGATTAATATTTAAATGATTGTAAGGTAATTAAAACCTCCAAGCTTGATTAAAATAATAATAAAAGATAAAAACATGAAATCCAACATTCCCTCTCTTGGTCTATCCTTAAAGATAGACCAACAACCCATCATAGGCTACAGATATTTCGTCTCAGCCAACTGCAGGTGGTCTTGTCCTGACTTGGAGGAGCCCTCACTGGCCTGGAGCACAGGACATGCTGTACCGGTGCTTACCACACCTCCAAAGTGTATCATCCGTTCGACTGCCATTTTAGCGCACGGTGTAACGCAACCCAATAAGACACAAAACAGAACAAGTATAGCTAGAGGGGGAATTAACAGCTTAAGGAGCACCTGACTCCACGACCCCGTCATCCACCATGACCAAAATCCCTCTGACCCTGCTGGAGGGTCCTCTCCCTTAGCCTTCTGCAGACCCCTCAGTTGTGCTAGGGCCTCTGTCACTCTGCCCTGAGGGTTTGTACTAGTCTCATCAGGGATGTACGTGTAACATGCCTCCTTACCAATCACTTCACACACCCCACCTCTAGATGCTGTTAATAAATCCAAGACCATCCTGTTCTGCAACACCATTACTCTCAAAGCTGACAATTCCTCAGAGATGCCTTCCAGCGCCTTGATTGTTGAATTTATGAAAATCCCAAAACGGTAGTCTAAGGTCTCAACCCTTAAAAGTAGCTTTCCAACGCCCGCCCATGGAAACAATGACAACATGATCTTCTCCCCCACCGTCCAGTGCTTGAACTTCTCTGGCACATCTGAACCCCAAATAGAGTCGTGTGGCCTGATGCCCACGTCCCTTCTTTGCCTAACATAATGAGAACCATTACTTACAGACACCAGAAACGATTCATCTGTGACTGCTACAGGTGCACAGATTCCTGTCCAATTACTGGGAAGAGTTAAAAGCACTGTATGTCTGCACAACCAAGCCAGGTCTTCCACAGGATATGTACCATTACTCCCAGGTACCCCAATCTGACGATTACCAGGGTGATATATTGCCTGACACTTCTCCGGGGGCAACATGCCCACCGCCACCTGATAAGAATCTTGCCTGTGCTGTCAGTGTACGCAGATGGGAAACTGTTCACCAGGGGTCCACTCCACATACTGGCTCAGCACAACGCCTTGTGCTGCTTGCGTCAGACCGTAGCACTTGGCCTCACATCTGTGCATACCTCTGCTATGTCCACTGGAGCTGTATTGCAGAAAACAGAATGATAACCCTCTAGCCAGGGGTTTAACACGCAAAGGCAAATGCGCCGCTGTGACAGGTAGTTTGGTGCAGACATAACACTCCGAGTTATGGCGCCCCCTGGCTAAAAACTGAGCATAACGATACCAGCTGTTCATCTGGAAAGCATGTGACAAATTTAACGGTAACTGATTGAAATCATGAATCGTGGACCATGCTCCCCTCCTAGGTCTCTCTCTCCTGATCTTCACAGGCTTGGTGCGACACCGACTTAACCCTGGAATGACACAGGTAAACTCCAGCACCAAAATAAGACAAACCATCAGCACCCCCAGTATTCCACCAGCAGTCAACAGCTTATTTGATATGAGAACCATGATAGCTACGTCCCTGGAAAAAATGAAAATTGATTATACTGTATGAACCTGAGACTTACAATATCTGTAGCAAAACGTCAACTCAGTCCAACCTGAAAGAATTTTAGTAGACACTGTGGAGAGGCTTGGAAAACTTATCACCTGTAGTCTACACTTTAATTGAATACCAAAATTATAGTTGTTTTATACCTAGGAATCAATCGCTGTAAACCTGTGAAACAAAATTGATTCAAATGCACACACAGTCAAAGTTAAAAGTGTAACCTCATGAGAGTAACTGTATGTTAAGATTCTAACCTGTTTGATAACTGAAAATGGGTGTATGAACACTTTAAATCAACCTGCAGAAAATGACCACATACACCTGAAAATCACAGTTTTTTTTTTTTTTTAAGAAATTGGATTGTTGGAGCTGCTCCTCCAATTGTACGCCCAAGAGCTCTCCTCACTCCGACCACAGCTCCTGAGGTCTTCAGAACGGCAGCTGCTCAACTCCTCTTGCCATTACGTTTCTGCTGCTTTGTATTTCACATAAACATCAACAGATTAAAACTTTGTTGCTCATTTGGTCAGCAGGGGGACTTCATTCCCAACATTCTGCTGTCTTTTATTTCACTAACCCCACTGGGTTTTAAAATGACGCGTCTTCCACGCGTCTTCCAATTTATATCTGCACTCGTCGCGTCTTCCAATATATATCTCTGAACCCGTCGGGTCTTCCAACATATATCTCTGAACCCGTCGGGTCTTCCAATTAGCTGACAGCAAGTGCTCACTTATCAGCTGATTTCCCTCTCTTGCAGGTTAGACGCTCGCTCCTGACGTGAGGTGTATGATCACACCTCTCCCTGATGTTACAGATCCGTCCGGATCTGCTGTAGTGATCGCTGTGGCTCGGCTGCCGGTGCACACTGGCTGAGATGAAACCACGTGGAACCTTTCCCTCTCAAGCGTACTGCGTATGATGTGCGTTCTGTCACCTCATATGGGCCTGTCCACCTTGGCTCCGCCCACTTCCGTTTAGTGACTTTCAGCAGTACCCAATCTGAGAGTGGGCACGTGGGGTTTACTCCGTCCGGAGTACTGGTCTCAGGAATCTGTAGATGAAAACTGGACAACATACTTTTTAGTGTATCAAAGTACATTTTGTGTGTCATTTTTGATACCTGTTCTGAGGGCCACCCTACATTCTGTTGGGGCCCTGGGAACGACCTTCCTGTGGTCAGTTCATAAGGGGTGAAACCTGTACCCCTGTTAACCGAAGCTCTTACCGCCATAAGGGCTATAGGCAATGCTTCCAGCCAATTGGAATTTGTCTGTGCACAGATTTTTGATAATTTTTGTTTCAGGTTTCCATTTAATCTTTCCACTTTACCCTGTGATTGTGGGTGATAAACGGTACCAAACATATGCTTCAAACCCAAAGCTTTTTCAACCTTTTGCAGATCTGCATTTTTGAAATGGGTCCCATTATCAGATCTAACTATCGCCGGGAACCCATGTCTGGGGATGTAATGATTTATTAAACACTTGATTACAGTTTGACTATCCTCCTTTTTAGCAGGCCAGGCTTCTGGCCATCCGGTGAATGCGTCAACGCAAACCAATAGGTATCTGAAACCTCGTACCGGTTGAATCATGTCAGTGTAATCAATTATTACCTCACGACCCGGTGTCATGTCCGTGGGAAACTTTCCTTGTTGACGCGGTTTAAGAGTTGGCTTGGAGTTATACAAACTGCATAACGTGCATTCTTTCACGAACGCTCTGATCAAGTCGTTCATGTACGGGTGCCACCAGCTGACGACATTCCTCTTCATCTGGTGAACCCCCACATGACTCAAACCGTGTGCCTCCTCGAAAATTCTCCTCTTCAGGCTCAGTGGAAGTACCCATCTTCCATCTTCAGGGTTTATCCACAATCCATCTGGTCTCTTTTCAGCTCCTTTTTCACTCCACATCGCCTTTTCTTCTGGAGCTGCACCTTGTTGGCAACAGGCGATGGATTCATCATCCCATCTGATTCTTTCCCCTTCTTCTTCTGGGGTTATCATCACCATCTGACTCCAGTTGATAAATCCTGAGGCCCTTTTCGCCTCCAAATCAGCTTGACAGTTTCCTTTAGCTATGCTTGAGCAATCTGTATCATGACCTCGACATTTCACAATGGCAATTTCTGTTGGTAACATCAGAGCTGTTTCTAATTCTTTCATATCTGCCTCATGTTTGATCGGTTTCCCATTAGCTGTACGAAAACCTCCCCTCTTCCACTGGGCCAGCTCCACATGAGCTGCTCCAAAAGCATACGCTGAGTCTGTGAAGATAGTCACTTTTTTGCTTTCCGCCCAAGTAAGTGCTGAAATCAGAGCCCTCACCTCAGCTCTCTGTGCTGACTGAGGCCCCTGCAATTTCTCACACACTACAGTTTGATAACCCTGGTCTGTTTCCAGCACGACCGCAAAGCCTGCGCTGAGATGTCCCTCCTGCATTCGAAAACAACTTCCATCACAAAACAGCACCTGTCCCTCTCCAAGAGGTGCGGCCTTTAAGTCTGGTCTGACCCTGTCATCAATTTCCACTCTCCTCTCACAGATGTGTGGTTCACCTCCTCCAATCCTGTCTGCCATGTTTATTCCCTCATGTGTGAACAACAAGTTCGGTGCTTCCAGGATCTTGTTTATCCTCTGTTGTCTTAACGGTGACATAGTGAA
>NW_023622764.1:0-4599 GCF_014905685.2 Nematolebias whitei | reverse complement strand
CTCTCATCCCATCTGTCACCCTTACAAGCCTTCGTCGTCAACCGGTCTACCTACAATTAAAATTAAACATACAACAATAACAATAATAATCATCCACGCCGGCCCCTCTTCCTGGAGCCTGTGGAAGAAACTTCATTAAATCGCTTGCGCCAACAGCATCAATCAAAATACAATATAAACTTAAAAGTTTAACCAACTGACATACAACACTGTGAGAGAAAAAAAAAATATTTAATCTTCCATCCAGGTACCTGTCTGTGCTAGAGAAGGGAAGAAATAGCAAGGAAGAAACAGAGAGAAAGGGGAAAAAATAAAAGAGAAAGAGAACGAGGAAAAAATGGTTAAAATCCTTTGTTCATGAAACCTTTTCTTATTCGCCCAATTAAACTATAAGTCCAGTCCAGTCCAGTCAAGTCAGTTGTGTTTAAAATTATCAAACCACCCCATTTCCCTTTAACATATGCTCAAATCCACCTCAGGCTAGGGGCGTCCCCCTTTCTGGAATCTGTACACATTACAACAAAGAGAAAAAGATACTTCTGTTAAACCGATATACATATATACAAGTGCAATGTGTTATGTAGGTTTCTGATTTATTCATTTCCCAATGTCAATGTGATTACCCTACATGATATGATCTTTTAATCGCCTCAGAAGAAGTTAATTTTGTATAATTTGTAATGATCTATGAACTGCTTCCTGCTCAGAGCTGCCTACACACCTCCCCCCTTTTGGAAACGGCATTGTTTCAAATCTGAAGCATTACCGTCTGCAATCCACTAACACTCAGATTGAGTATTAGTTACAGAACTAAAAATATAGTGTAGTTTTAAACTTCCCACTACTGTTATTCAACCCAGGTTTTGCAAACAATTACCCAACTACAACCCAAGCTCTCCTATAAATTAGCAAAAGTTAATCATTAAATAAATTTCTTCTCTTGTATCAAACCAGACCCACCAAAATTAGCCCCTTCAAGGCAAAGACAATCATCCAGTGTTATTTTAGAAAACATTAGTGAACTGCATCCAAATCAGGTCTCAGGTTTCTCCTGAATGAGACTTCCTGACCTGTATAAACGGAAAGTTAAAATCAATATTTTGTTCAGGGGTGTGGAGCATTTGAGGTAATAAAACAATTTCCATCTCAGAGCAGTTGGAGCAGGCGAATCATCTAGCACTCCCACCTCTGTACGTCTGTGTCCTGTTGTGTCACCTGTTTTAAAATGAGTCTATGTGAATGATTATTATCAAAGCCAGCTGCAGTTTTTGATCACGACCCCAAAGTGCTTAGATGACCATCACAGAACAAAATGTGGGGTCGACACCTCCGTCCGGCTGCAGTTGATGTTAGTGACCTTGGGCAGAGTGACCACCAGTTCTTCGTTCAGCCTTTATGTCCCCAGATTCGTCTCCCGTCTGTTTGGAGACCAGCTCAGCTTTGTGCAGCAGTTCATATCTCAGCATACAGCAAGTCTTGACTGGATGTTCTTGCTATGTACAAACTCCATCACCCCCTCTGGACAGTTAGTTCAGTTTGCTCTTGGACTGTTAGATCTTTGAAAAGTCACGTTACTTGGCTGAAAAGTTCTTTGTTGTTTTGTCAGTTGTGCTCGACTGACAACTTATTTGAACCGTCCCATTGCGTCCCATTGGTCAGTTTCACAGACCCAACGTCAACGCCCACCTGAACACATCTGTATCCGATCTGGCCCCCCGGCACTCGAGAGTCCTGATCAAAACTCAGATGGATGCTGTAGGCAGTTAAATGCTACCTTCCATGTTTTGTGGGTGTAATTAGACTCATCTTCCCACTCCAAAGTTCTGTCATCTCCAGCTGACAGTGAAGTCCACTCCCAGGGCCACATTATCGTCCAGACCTTGTAAATTTAGGCAGCATGTTAATATGTAATCACTTATTGTTATATAACCAATCTGCAAATCATCTCTTGTCATAACTATGCTTTCCCACTGTATCACAAACAAGATACTTTTAATACAAATCAATTAAGACTATGTATACCCTTCAAGACATCACAGAGTCCATTATCACTGCACAAAAACGTGTACATGCCCTTCGTTCACAAAGTACAACTTCTTAAACTCACCATGTACACCTCTCTGTTGTCCTTTTTCACTCCCAGGACCTGTGTGAAGTCTCAAATAATAAAGTTAAAATCATGGCGTTTACCCACTAGAATTGTCGTCGTCCCCTAAATAACCTAGTCCCTGCAGCTCTCAGAAGGAAACAGCTCCTAAATGCTAAACATTTCCAATACGTGATCAACTCATGTGGACTGATTACTTAAACTGAAGTTTTTCAATTCGAGTACAATTAAGATTGATTTATTTAACCCAAGTATTTACAATTTGAGTTTAGTTATGGCTGTATAATTTAATCTAATTTTTTCAATTTGAGTTTAGTTTCCTAACGTATTTAACTTTTTCAATTTGAGTCCGGCAAGGTATTGTTTGACCAGAATAAAATTCTATATTTTACAAGTGTCAAGGATTTTGTCCATTACTCATTTTATTCTGTTGTTTCGCAGTTGAGTTTAAAACCTGAGTTTATTGTCAATTCCAAGAAGAAAGTTAATCTAATTTGTTCAGGACCACCAAGGCCACCCCTACAATATTTCTCTTCCACTCGTTCGCTTTGACATCTCAACCCTCTACTGTCTAAGCTGACTCCAAGATGATTCAACCTTCTCCAGCTGACTCACTCTGACTCCATCTCCTGGTTAATTACAGCTCGCACACGTGATGTCCTTTCTTACCCTGAGATTCAAACCATTCTCTGTTTCAAAGATCACTGCCTCCTTCCTATCATACAGAAAATTGTTTCGTTTAACCTTGTGTCTGCTCCCATCTCCGTTTCTGTCTGGCCTCCGACGGCTATCAGCAAATATTTGAAAGATCTTCAGCTATCCCTGTTCCCATATCAGATACCATTTAGCTGTGACACGCCAATCAGCTATATTTTTAAATTAATCCAACTTGTACAGCCTAAATCATTAAAAATCAAGCTCTACCCCCTTAATTTTGGTACATAAAGCTCATTTCCGCTTGTCTGTGCTAGTGGCCCCCTGATCTAAAACTAACTACCTCCTGTTCATTTTGATACTCCCTATAAGTCATGCAATTTGCCTCTGATATGATCCTATAGATTTTCCACAGGCTTCACCTGTACCACATTCATGAGTACCACACCTGATAACAACATTCACACACCCAGGCATTCAAATATGTTATTGTCATTCAGTCCTGGCCTTAGCCTTAATACAACAAACACAAGTCTGGTACGGAACAACCCAGCGGCCAGACTCGTCCTTGCCTCACAGCAGCGCCCCCTTCCGGTCAGGATACAGAAGCACCGATCACACAAGACACCTCTGACGCAGAAACTAAGACAAAACAAAACACGCGTAAGCCTTCACCTCGTGTGTGGAACAAAGAAACGCTCCCTTCCCCCACACGAGTGCTTTACCACACACACAGGCTCCAAGCAGACTTTCTCCGACACACAGAAAAAAGAGAAAAGTAACCCTGAGCTTCCGCCCACACACAGCTCACTCCCCCCTCTCTCTTTTTTTTGTTACGTCTCTCCCAACGCGTCCCCCCTGAAGCGTTCACACGACATACAACACACGGCTCAAACAAAGTTATTACAACGTCCTAAAACTAATGCGATCCCCGATCACATGAAATTTGGTAAACACTATGCTATTTCACTCATTTTCTCTCAAAGCTAAAGTAAAAATGGAGTCCAGTTTAGGCGGCAGTCAACACTGGCCAGAGGAGGCCCAACCCTCAGCCCCCACAGACGTTTGTGAAACGCTGTAGACCTAAGTCTCGTTAGACTAAAGTTTTGGATGGCAAATCCCGCTGAATTATGAGAGAAAACGTTGTCACCCACGTGACTTCCGGTAGGCCTTCAGCCGTCCACCGGCACAAGTCCACAAAACTTGTGAAAACTACCTAAAAATGACTAAGTAAGCATTCAGCGCTAAAACCGTCTGAATATCCTAACCCACCTCGTCAGAATTAACACGAATCACTGGAAGTTAGCTTAAATAAAACCATCTTTATTTTCCGGAGATGGCCGCATGCACACGAACAGAAGAAGTTGAATTTAGTCTTAATTTAGTTTACCGCCGAAAAGCCAGAAACTCCGGACCTTAAGGTCCAAACAGTTAACCAGCTTACCTGAAAGTAATGGGCCCAGTTCCTCTCTCTGTGTGCACCGCAAGCCACCTCGATCCAATTCAGTGTAGGCCGCATCACCTCGCCGCACGTCGGGTGTCACCATTTTGTTGTGGATAGAATACCACGTCATGTTCAAAACGGCGGAGGTGTCGCCCTTCGTATAAAAGATTTATTTGACACAACATGGGTTACAGATATTCAGAGACAAACAGTTACATTAATAAGATATATGCATATAAATGGAGCATTAAGAACAAACCGCCTCGTGCGTGCCTCCCTGAAAATGCTCAGTGCGCGTGCGTCATTCCCGGCCTTTTATCCCCGTTTGAGAAGGCTAGCTTCCTGATTGGTTCAGCTTCTGTCGCTATGGTTACGACGTAGCCCGCCCCCTCAA
>NW_023622763.1:0-4600 GCF_014905685.2 Nematolebias whitei | reverse complement strand
GTCACGTGTACCGGGTGGTACAGTGTCATATTGCCAATCTGCATGTGAACCATTGCTATAGCTGTCAGGGTTGTTTTCATTTCTGAGAGACCCTGCATTTCTATAGCACATTCAGAGAGAGGTATTATCCTGTTAACACTGGCAGCGGCCGTCCTCAGCTCCTCGAACAGTTTAGCTGACATAATTGTTATGTCTGCCCCACCGTCCAAGAGTGCTTCGTGTGTGAGGACACCTTCGAGTGTTACTGACAGGTACGCCTTTTTGGCGGCCCCCTTTCTGATAAAGTTACACAGAAACCTCTTGGGTTTTTTCTGACGCTTCTTCACGCGTTCAGATTTATCTGTGTAATCTTGATTTGTCTGAACCGTCAGCACAGCAGAAGCTGTTTCTGAGTGTTCAGCTTGCGATGACTCGTCATCGTTTGTGTGTGTGTTTACCCCCCCTTCTTCAGATGAGGGGTTGTTTGAGTCAACAACAGTTATGTCTTGGTGTGTTTCACCGACATCTGTTATGTTGTCATTCGCGCCATTAGATGTAATGGGAATTACATCACTGCAAAGTGCTCCTGGTTGGGTTCCCGTGTCAGTGTGTTTCAAAGTTTCTAACAACCTGCGTATTTTCTCTGTCTCTTCCGAGTTCAGAGGTGTAGGGCCTTGTTTCTGGAACTTTTGTGATTTTTTCGCCTCGGTTCGTTTCGTCCGAGGTGGGGGACGGTCAGGTACGTCTTTCGGGGGTTCCTTTACGTACTGCCCCTGCCGATATGGTTTCTCATATCGTTGCGTCCTGCGCTTACCCCATTTACGATAATCACGTTCATCCTCTGAAAGAGGAGCATTTTTGTCCCAACGTGCACCTTCATTACGTGGTTTGTTATTTTGAACAGACTGTTTTCTCTCTTTCTTAGGAGGAGGTGGCGAAGCACGTCGTCCTTCCAGTTCAAGAGAGTGGGGTCTAACCTTTACACTAGGAAACACTTCAATGGGCGTCTTATCATGAGAACATGCTTCAAACACATTCACAGCACACTGTTTAATCTCACTGATGGATTTTTCTCTGAAATTTGCCATCATTTGTACTGATTTTTTAAAATCAGAGTGGAGATTTTTGGTGAAAACAAACTTAAAACCATCATCTTCTTCCATTCCGGTCTCATTTCTGTTACCAAAATAAGCTTGGAAGATTCTTTTGTAATAAACTTTTGGATGTTCATTCTTGCCCTGCGTGACCTTGTCAGCGGCTGGAAAACCAGCAGGTCCCGTGCAAGAGTCATACTCTTTGATCAGAGCCTCACACAGAAGGTTGTAATCCCTTCTCGTTGCATCTGGCAGACGCTCGATGAAGGTGAACACCTCTCTGTCCGAAGTGAGTCGTATCAGACTGATTTTATCCTCTACCGTAGCATTAGGATAAGCTCTCAATCTGAAATCCAGATCTTTGAGATACGCTTTTGTTCCTGCTGACCCCATAGGGCCGGGAACGAAACGTTGTACATATTTTGAGACTTTCTGCAAATCATCCATTGAAGGAGACTGTATCAACGGTCTCACATGCGTGATTGGTGCAGATTGGTCAAGGCCTGCTCCTACCGCCCATGGTGGGGGTGGGGGTGGCTGATAAGGAGGAAGAGGTACATATCGGTGCAGTTCTGTCCCTACCGCCCATGATGGTGGTGGGGGTGGGGGCATGGTGTCAGGAGGAAGAGGTACATATTTGTGCAGTTCTGTCCCTACCGCCCATGGTGGGGGTGGGGGTAACGGCGTGTTGTCAGGAGGAAGAGGTGCAACAGCATCTGACTGGAGAGTTCGTGGCTGTCTCGGACCCTTAGACTGTTCGTCTTTGAGTCTCAGACCAGGCCGCCCCATATCAGAAATCTGGTTTATAGCTGTAGCTAAATTCTCTTCACAAGCTTTCAGGTCCTCCTGTGATGTCTGATATTTTTTTACTAAAGTCAGCCATCGTCGGAGTGATTCCGTTTTGTCTGCTTTGCAAGCGTCCAGCTCCTTCAAGGCGGTCTGTAACTGTGCTTTTAGCACGTCGTTATCTGAACGCGAGGCTTGGTACGCTTGTTCTCTATCCTCTGCTTCCGATAGTGATGCTTCAAGTACTTGTAGTTTGCTGTTCAGCAAAGCAATTTCTGTACTTGTATCTTGCTGTAACTGAAACATCTGTTCATAATGTTTCGTCATGAGGACCTCGTGTTCATTTCTAAATTGACGGACGTATTCTTCCGTCTTTTGAGCCAAATCTATTTCACTGTCTAACCTTTGTTTGAGGTAATCAGTTTGCTCAACAGCCTTATAGAATGACTCTTTCAGCAAGATTGCAATTTTTGCCAGCTTTTCATAACTGGACTTTGTGATTTCTGCAGAGGTCACACTTTCTGCAACCTCCTTCAGATTGTCCACTAACTCTTTTGGGTTCATGCGCTCTGTCTGAGTCATAAATGGATGTAAGGACGCTCCGAGAAGCGCGAACGCATTCTCCAAGCAGTCCGTGATTCCTTTTGGGTCAAAATCTTTTTCTAACACACCTGCCATGTTTTCACTGTATAGCAATTTATCTGTTTTAAACAGTTGCAAGCTTTAGATATTTTACAGGTAAATATTTGTATTCAAGTCAATGAGTTTTCACACTTATTTTAGCTTTGGGTTTACACAGAAGTACTGTTATAAGTCACTTATTCAACTGTGGGTACCTTTCTCAGGTTTTACCCCAATTCATGAATATTTAAGTAAATGCTCTTTCAGCAGTGTTACTTTTTGTGCTTATTTTCCACAGATACTAGAGTACCAAGCTGTTTTTAGTGTATTTACTCTAAAACACTGAATTTTTTATAAACCTGCAAATTTTCTTTTAGTCTCACAGCAATATTAGTTTAAAACATTTTTTAAACCGTTCTGTTCCAGAAATTTGCTATTTTAAACAGTTACTCAATCAACCCAGGTGGGTGAAAAGAGAAAAGAATTTGATGATGAGGAATAATCAGTCTTTCTTCAGAAAAACTGTCTTTGCTCCTGTATAGCTTCTATTTAAAATTAAATAGAGAGATATTTTATTTAGGTGGTAAATTAAACAGAAAATCTCTTTTTCCTGATAAATTTACTCTTATTTAGTGATTTTGCAATTAAACGTGTATTATCCTTCAAGCAAAATGAGTAAACTGTTCAACTCTGTGAATATTTGTAACTGTATCTGTTTTAAAAAGTTAATGTTTATTTTTGTACCTTATTTTTAAAGGATTAACAGTGAAATAAACTTTTTGGTGAATGCTTCTTTGCATAAATACCTATTACTTCTTAAAATGTAAGATAACAGTGTTTTATTCAGCTTTGAGGAAGTTTGTTAACTCAGAATTTGCCTTACAGAAAAATAAAAAGACGTTTAATTTCACTCTTTACCTAAAAAACGAAGTGAAATCTGTGATCTCACGTCTCGCCAGGAGATGTCAGTATTTCCTCAACAATTATAACTCCGTCACTTTTTGTGTTGTCCACTAGGGGTGCTATGACTTCCTGTGGCGTTCGGTTGACATCCTGTTGTTAGCCGCTTAGCTTGAAGTTAGCTTCGGCTAAACTCGGTCAAAATCAACATTTCTGAACGGATTTTTTACACAAAAGTGGCAAAAGTTTTTGCAATCAGACTTTATAGCTTGAACATGAGTGTTTGGGACTGATAGTAGCTTCATTTAGTGATTTTAAGCGTAGTTTTAAGCTCCGGTCGTTAGCTTGTTAGCTTAAAATTAGCATCGCTAGCTTTGTTTAAAAACATCGTTTTTTGGCGAATTTTAAACTCTAACGTAGCAAAATTTCAGCAAGCAGGCTTCGAAGCACTTGACCAGCGTGTCAAAACCACATTAAAGTTACTTTTCAGCTTTAAAAAGCAGATTTTATTTCCCTATGAAAATGAATTTCATATCCGGGTCACGTGACTGAAATCACCAATGGCAGCAGCGTAGGGTGAGAGGAAGTGACGTAGCCACGTCAGTCAAACCTTCAACCAATGAAAGCGCTCCACAACAGCGAATTCAACCAATCAGGAAGCGTTTTCTCTACCTAGCAAGTTAGATTAGCTTAAAATAGTTCGTCACTTTTTCGTCTTTTTAAACCATCAAAATGCACTTTTTCTGTTAAAAATTGTAACGAAACAACTTCTAACTGTGTTCTGAGATGGCACTCAGCTTTAAAACGTTTATCCATCTATTCAAAATACTCGTTCCAACTGAGCAGAACCGAACCACAGCCGGGTCTTAGCAGAACCTTGTACTTTTTAGACAGAATAACGTCTTCCACAGCTCATTAGCTCTTAGTTACACGTAACAGACGTACAATTTCAGCTTACACAAGACTCAATGACACAATTTCAGCTCTTAAAACATTGCCAGGTCAACGCTTATACATGCAGCGTTTGCTTGAAAGGTGCAGCTCCAAGCGCGCAGCTCAGCCGCTGCGTAAACTTTACAGCTCATCAGCTGTTACTCTTTCACCATGCCAACACGTAAAATCAATTTACACACGGATTTAACAGTCATTCATGATATCTACGGGCCACCAGTTTGTAGTGAGACACGTGAGGTACGTGTCACTTGTTGTATGACAAATAT
>NW_023622762.1:422-4601 GCF_014905685.2 Nematolebias whitei | reverse complement strand
GGACCTTAACATCAGTTCTACTTCTACTGGCAGCCCGCCACTACAACACTACCCAATCACGAACTACCAATCAGAAGATCGGAACCAGCCCAGAACCGGACCTACTCCAGAGTTTTACTTTATTTCACAATAAATCTTTTAACCCTCTCAGTGGTTGTTGTTGTTGTTTGCGATCCGGCCTCTGGTTCATGACAGTAGAATCTGGCCATTATGGATCCAACACCAACCCGAGAGTGGTGCTCTAAGGTAGAAGGGGCTGTTAGTAAACTTGAGAAAGGGCTTCAGGAAATGGTTGTTTCTCTTCAAGCTTTGTCCCAACAGTCAAACCAAGTCATCAACCAAACCCTGTTGACTCCTGCACCAAGAGAACCACGGTTAGCACCCCCTGAACATTTCAGAGGTGAGCCTGAGCAATGTCGACCATTTTTGACTCAGTGTGACATTCAATTTCAATTGCAACCTTCATGTTTTCCCACTGAGCATGCTAAAGTAGCTTATGCTGTCTCACTTCTCGCTGGAAGAGCCAAGACGTGGGGCACTTCTGAATGGTTAAAAGGTGGCGTGGTATGTCGTAATTTTTCTGAATTTTCCAAAGAGTTGTGTCGGGTTTTTGACCCCATCCTCCCTGAGAGAGAGGCAGCCCGAAGAATTTTTGATATTAAACAAGGCAAGGATTCTGTAACCAAATACATCATTCACTTTCACTCTGTTTCAGCAGACAGTCATTGGGATGAACACGCACTCACTGACGCCTTCTTCAGGCGGCTTAATGAAGATGTTAAGGATGTGCTGGCAACAATGGACTATCCCTCATCCCTACGCCAGCTGGAGGAGGTGGCCACCCGTGTTGACCTTCGCCTACGTGAGCGTGAGCGTGACCGTGAACAGAGTCGAGGCAAGGCCACAGCCATGTCCAGAACCAGACATCACCTTGTGGATCATGAACCTAAAACGGAACAAACCAAGAGCCCTCAGGATCCTCTGTATGCTACGGAACCCATGCAACTAGGAAGAAGTCGTCTGACCACCCAGGAACGAGAACGTCGGAGGAGGTACCATCTCTGTTTTTATTGTGGTCAAGGCGGTCATGATTGTCATCATTGTCCAGTAAAAGACCAGGCTCAGCAGGAGAAGAGAGGCTCCTGTTGAGTCTTAGTCATAAGATCAAGTCCTCTCCACCTATCATGTCCAAGTCCAAGGTCAAGTTCATAATAAAGGGTGGTCAACCCGTCATCGTCTCAGCTTTTATTGATTCAGGGGCCGACACGGAATTCATTGATAAAACCTTTGCCAAATCCATAGATCTGACCATTGTTCCATCACCTAACAACCATAAGGTCCTCGCTTTAGATGGTCATCCTTTAAGTCAATCTAGTCTTGAAACTGTTCCAGTCACCATGGTGTCGGCCAACAACCATTCGGAACTGATCAGATTCATTGTTATTGATTCACCCCAACTCCCAGTGGTTTTAGGTTCCACTTGGTTACGCAAACACAACCCCCAAATCGATTGGAGGAACCAAGAGATTGTAGGATGGGCTAATGAGTGTTATTCTACATGTATTCAGAGCCAACCCAGTTCACCAGCCCTTGTCACAGCCAATGAGGAGACCTATCCTAATCTAAGTCAGGTACCTAAAGAGTACCATGATTTGAAAGAGGTCTTTAATAAATCAAAAGCTACGTCCCTTCCGCCACATCGTCCATACGATTGTGGTATTGACCTGATCCCAGGTTCTACCCCCCCTCGGGGTAGATTATATTCTTTGTCTGGTCCCGAGCAAGAGTCCATGAGGAAATATATAACAGAGTCCCTCCAAGCTGGTATCATTAGACCTTCAGCATCCCCCGCTGGTGCAGGTTTTTTCTTTGTAGGGAAGAAAGATGGGTCACTTCGTCCATGCATTGACTATAGAGAACTTAACAAAATAACCATAAAGAACAAGTATCCTCTGCCCCTCATGAACTCTGCTTTTGATATAATCCAAAATGCCAAGATATTCACCAAACTGGATCTTCGCAACGCTTACCATTTGGTCAGGATACGGCGGGGAGATGAATGGAAGACGGCTTTTAATACCGCAGATGGCCATTATGAATATCTTGTTATGCCATTCGGCCTCACCAACGCTCCTGCCGTTTTCCAAGCCCTGGTTAATGATGTCCTTCGTGACATGATTAACATTTACGCTTTTGTTTACCTTGATGACATACTTATCTTTTCACAAGATGGCATTTCTCACCGTCGCCATGTCAGAGCTGTCTTAACCCGCCTTTTACAGAACAACTTGTTTGTCAAGGCAGAGAAGTGTGCTTTCCACCAAGTGTCCACCTCATTCCTTGGGTTCAACATTTCTCCAGGTCAAGTATCCATGGAACCCGGGAAGGTATCAGCGGTGGTGGATTGGCCCAAGCCCAAGGATCGTAAACAGCTGCAAAGGTTTCTCGGTTTTGCAAATTTTTATAGGAGGTTCATTAAGAACTACAGTTCAGTTGCAGCTCCTCTTCATTTTCTCACCTCATCTAAGACCAAGTTCATCTGGGACTCCGTTGCTAACCAATCATTCCAGAAGCTCAAAACATTGTTTTCCTCTGCTCCAATCTTGCACTCTCCAGACCCCGAGAAACAATTCATTGTGGAGGTCGATGCATCCAGCACCGGGGTGGGCGCCATCCTCAGTCAGCGCAGCACAGATGGTAAGATCCACCCCTGTGCTTACTTCTCCAGGGCACTCTCCCCCGCTGAGAGAAACTACGACGTGGGAGACCGTGAGCTTTTGGCAGTCAAGATGGCCCTGGAGGAATGGAGGCACTGGCTGGAAGGTGCGAAGAAGTCCTTTTTGGTATGGACCGACCATAAAAACCTGGAGTACCTTCGCACAGCAAAGAGACTCAATCCCCGTCAGGCCAGGTGGGCTATGTTTTTCTCTCGGTTCAGTTTCACCCTCTCTTACAGACCCGGGCCCAAGAATGCCAAGCCGGATGCCCTGTCCCGGGTCTTTGAGGTCAAGGAAGGGCCCTCAGAAGAGGTCGAGTTCATCCTGCCTGAGACCGTACGTCTTTCTTTGACTCAATTAGAACTCGATCTCCAACAAGTCCAACTCTCCGAGCCACGTCCACCCACCTGTCCTAGGGGGCGCCTGTTTGTCCCCAAGCAAAAGGTAAAAGAGGTTCTTGAATTATGCCATTCATCAAAGTTGTTCTGTCACCCAGGAATCACCAAGACCCTCCAACTCATTAGCGCCCGATTCTGGTGGGCTACGCTTACGGAGGACACCAAGCACTTTGTCAAGTCATGTCCCGAATGCAATCGTGCCAAGTCTTCCAATCGCCCACCTGCCGGGCTGCTACGACCCCTGCCAATTCCTTCACGCCCATGGTCACATATTGCTATGGACTTTGTGACTGGATTACCCCCTTCTGAAGGCAATTCAGTGTTATTGACCATTGTGGACCGTTTTTCTAAAATGGTCCACCTGGTTCCTCTCCCCAAGTTACCTTCTTCTAAGGAGCTCAGCGTTATCATGGCCAAGGAGGTTTTCAGGCTCCATGGGCTCCCCCAGAACATTGTGTCTGACCGAGGTCCCCAATTCATTTCCAAGTTCTGGAGGGAGTTTTGCAACCTGCTAGGGATCTCGGTCAGCCTCTCGTCAGGTTTTCATCCCCAAACGGATGGACAATCTGAGCGTACCAACCAGGAGGTGGAGACCAAGCTTCGGCTCCTCTGCGAGGGGGACCCGAGGAAATGGACGTCCAACCTCCCTTGGATTGAACAAGCAATCAACTCTCTTCCATCCTCTACATCAGGTATTTCACCCTTTCATGTTGTCTTTGGATTCCAACCCCCTGTTTTTTCAGTCCAGGGGAGAGAAGCTCGGGTTCCCTCTGCACGACTCGCAATTTTACGTTGCCAGCGAGTCTGGAGAAAAGCCAGGAGAGCCCTAATTTTGGCCACCAAAAGGTACGTTCGGGGGGCTAACCGCAGGAGAACGCCTCAACCATTGTACAAGGTGGGCCAGAAAGCGTGGCTCTCCACCAAGGACCTTCCTCTCCGTGTGGAATCTAAGAAACTAGCACCACGTTTCATTGGTCCTTTTCTGATTACCAAAATAATCAATCCTGTCTCTGTTCGCTTACAGTTACCCAGGTCCATGCGCATTCATCCAACGTTTCATGTCT
>NW_023622762.1:0-322 GCF_014905685.2 Nematolebias whitei | reverse complement strand
CAGTATCTGGTAGACTGGCAGGGGTACGGCCTGGAGGAACGTTCCTGGGTGCCCTCACGCAATATTCTGGACAAAACCCTCATTAGAGACTTTCATCGACTGAACCCTCTCCAGCCTGTACACTCAGTAATCACTCAACTCATGTCACCTGTCACCGCTCATTATCCCACAGCTCCACCACCTGGTCCAGTCAGTACTTAAGCTCACTCATTCCTCTCAGTCTGGGCCAGATTCTCTATCCTGTCTCATCAGCAGTAGACTTTCCAGCATTCCATTGATTGACTCATCACGTTCATGACCCTTGCCTTGACCACGACCACGC
>NW_023622761.1:997-4601 GCF_014905685.2 Nematolebias whitei | reverse complement strand
TCTTAAGGTCAAGGGTTTTGACCTTAGGCTTAGTTTTGACATCAGGTTAAGTTCACTACAGTCTGTGATGTCTGACATTCACCTTGTAAATGCCGACAATGTCGGAGAAATATCGCCTTTTCCGCTTTGCAATCCTCAAGTTGTGTTTTAAGCACATCTATTTCACCTTTGCAGCGGGAAACTTGTGACATTTTCTCGTCGTGATCCCGTCTTAATGCAAAGTATTTACTGGACAACAGCTCTTTATTCACTGGTAATTCCTCATTGAGAAGGTACAAAATAAAAGGTAGAAACTTTTTAACAAAAAAGGTACAGTTTCAGATATTCACAGAGTTGATAAAGTTTACTCATTTGCTAAAAGATAATGCACGTTTAATTGCTAAATCACTAAATAAGAGTAAATATATCAGGAAAAAGAGACTTTTCTGATTTTATTTACCACCTAAACAATTACGTCTCCTATTTAATTTTAAATAGGAGGTACTGACAGGAGGACAGGAGTAATAACAGTTTTTCTGAAGAAAGACTGATTATTCCTCATCATCAATTTTATTTTCTCTTTTCACCCACCTGGGTTGATGAGTAACTGTTTAAAATAGCGAATTTCTGGAAGTAAACGGTTTAAAAACATTTTTAAACTGATGTGCTGTGAGACTAAAAAGAGAAATTGCAGGTTTATTAAAAATTCAGTGCTTTAGAGTGAAATACACTAAAAAGAGCTTGGTAATCTAGTATCTGTTAAGAAATAAGCACATGACAAGTAACACTGCCAGGGAAGCATTTACTTAAATATTCATGAATTGGGGTAAAACCTGAGACAGGTGCTCACATTTGAATAAGTGACTTATAACAGTACTTTTGTGTAAACCCAAAGCTAAAATAGTGTGAATCTCATTGACATTTGAATACAATTATTTACCTGTAAAAATATCTGAAGCTGGCAATTGTTTTATCCGGAAAAAGTGCTGAACGGTGAATAACCATGACAGGTGTCAGGGAAAAAGACTTTGATCCTTATGGGATGAAGGACTGTTTGGAAGATGCGTTAGCGCTGCTGACAGCTTCCTTACATCCATATGGCAAACGGGCGGACTGCATGAACCCAAAAGAGTTGTTGGACGATCTGATGGAGGTTGCAGAAGTTGTGACCTCTACAGAAATTACAATGTCAAGTTATGAAAAGCTGGCTAGAATTGCAATTTTGCTGAAAGAATCATTCTATGCAGTTGTTAGGAAAGCTGATGACCTTGCACTAAGGTTATACAGTGAAAAGGAGGTGGTTCAGAAGATTGAAGAACACTTCCTTCAATTTAAAAGTGAACACGAGGTCCTCACAAGAAAACATTATGAACAGATGTTTCAATTACAGCAATATGCACGTGCAGAAGTTGATTCAATGACCAGCAAAATACAATTACTTGAGGCATCACTATCTGAAGCCAGGGATGCTACAGATGTGCTTAAGAAAGATCTGCACAGACTCGAAGTGCATAAACAGATATTACTGGAAAAAGTTGTGCGTTCACGACGTGAATGTCGGACATCGCAGGAACGCCTGAAGGCTTGTGAGGAGGAACTGGCCGCAGCAACAAACAAGATTTCTGACGTGGGGCGAGTTTGTCTGGAACTCAGAGAAGACCGTGGACAGAGTCCAGGTCACCCACAAACACCTCAGAAAGACGCTGTTGCACCTCCTGCTCTTAATCCACCCTCATCTCGGGCGGTAGGAACAGACCTGAACAGGTCTCCTCCACAAAACATGCAACAGAGTGCATGGAAACTTCCTCTTTCAATGGATGTTCTGCTAAAACTCTCAAAATATGTACAACGCTTTGTACCTGGACCGATGGGTTCAACTGGAACAAAAGCGTACCTGAAAGATCTCGAATTCAGATTGAAAGATTATCCTAATGCTACGGTCGAGGATAAGATCAGTCTGATACGGCTCACTTCGGACAGAGAGGTATTCACCTTCATCGAGCGTCTACCTGATACAACGAGAAAGGATTACAACCTTCTGTGTGAGGCTTTGATCAGAGAGTACGACCCCTGCACGGGACCTGCTGGTTTCCCAGCCGCTGACAAGGTCAAGCAGGGGAAGAATGAACATCCAAAGATTTATTACAAAAGAATCTTCCAAGCTTATTTTGGTTACAGAAATGAAACCGGAATGGAGGAAGAAGAAAATTTTAAATATGTTTTCAGCAAAAATCTCCACACTGACATACGCATGTCAGTACAAATTATGGCAAATTTCAGAGAAAAATCCATAAATGAGATTAAACAGTGTGCTATGAATGTGTTCGAAGCATGTTCTCATGATAAGACGCCCATAGAGGTGTTTCCTGGTATAAAGGTTAAACCCCACTCCCTAGAAATGGAAGGAAGGCGCGCCGCGCCACCTCCTCCTAAAACAGGCGAGAAAAGGCAGTATTTTCAAACTAACAAACCACGTAATGAAGGTGCACGCTGGGACAAAAAGGCTCCTCTTTCAGAGGATGGACGTGATTATCGTATATGGTGCATGCGTAGGACGCAAAGATATGGGATCCAAGAGGACCCATATTATCAGGGGAGATCCGAAGAGGAACTCCCAAAAGACGTACCTAGCCGCCACCCACATCGGACGAAACGTCCCGAGGCGAAAAAATCACAAAGGTTCCAGAAAAAAGGCCCTACACCTCTGAGCTCGGAAGAGACAGAGGAAATACAAAGGTTTTTAGAAACTTTGATACACGCTGAAATGGGAACCCAACCAGGAGCTCTGTGTAGTGATGCGATCGCTACTAACTCTGAAGGCGCGAATGACAACATTACAGATGTCGGTGAAACACACCAAGACATTGCTGTTGCTGCCTCCAACAACCCCTCATCGGACGAAGGGGGGATAAACTCACACACAAACGATGATGAGTCATCGCAAACTGAAAACTCAGAAACTGATTTTCATGATTTTGAACTAGGCATTCCAGTTCTGGGAGGACTCCCAGATAACCTGGTACTGAGTCAAGACACTGGGCCAGTATGTTTCACGAAACCATCACAGGCCACAGCTCTTTTCTCAACCAATGACGTCGACCAAGGACCACAAACCTATGGTGTCTTACCCATAGACAGGTCCGACGACTCAGAAAAGGATTCGTTGGAGCTCCCCATGGAGCAAGAACCCTCATCAGTCTCATCACAGATTGAACAGGTGGTCGCTCAAGCCGACGCTCTGACATCTGATGAAGAAAGAGACAAACTTCGCCAAGTTCTTTTAAAATATGAAAAGTCACTTTCACCTGACCCAGACATCATCCAACTTCAGAAGTTGGATGATCCTGCAATTAACTCGATGATACTGTATCTGACTGACCCAGACAAATACACTCCATCGAAAGTCAAACTGGATTCCAATCCAGACCTAAAAGTCCTCTTTCAGCTGCGCAAACAGTTAAAACTACTCAAGGACAACCTAACTTTAGCTCATGGAGCGACGTCCTCACCCGTGTTCGCGGTCTCCCATGACCGAAGGGGGGTGACGCCAGTTAGGATAATGCTACCAGACGCGATAACATGATCAAATCTGACATTCAGAGTGAGTGGCGCACCGAAACGTTGT
>NW_023622761.1:0-897 GCF_014905685.2 Nematolebias whitei | reverse complement strand
AAGAATGAATTTTGTTGTGTAGTTAAGTTAGAGACTAAGAGGCCTTTGACCATGCCAACATGCAGTTCATTCGTTAAATTGCAATCTTTGCGGAGTCAATGTATATTATTGCTACCTTAAGTACCATAATCTACATTGATCTCACAACGCTTAAGCCGAACCTACTCGAACAATTCTATTCGGGGGGATAGCTAATTCTTTTTGATAAGTCTCGCCATAGACTTCCAAAACATTTATGGGGAAACCAAACACCCAATCTCAAGTCGTTCGTCTAAAAGACAACAGACAATTGAACCAAACTATATTTTGCCATGTAAAGCTAACTTAAACCAAGTTAGAAATGGAAAAATAGTTTGGGCCCATTTTCTATAGGTATAAACCCCTGTAGTTACCCCTTTTCAGCATGTTCCACCCCTTAACTGGTAGTTGTAGCTGTTCCCAACCATAATAGCTTACACACCAGGTGCATATAGGTTAAGGCCTTATGTAAAATCCCCTTCATAAGCCCACCTTAAACCACATAATTGCATGTCACATTTGAACCAGAACGGCATCGACTGGACGTCGCCCAGAGACGACCTTCGCTGGAGGCGACCTGCAATCCTGACGTTGGTCTCCGCTCTTCATCCAGTGGCCACATCTTCAGTTCAATCCAAGGGTACCCCTCTGTATGCTGGTTAATCAACACTTCCAATCGTTGTGGATTTACCGTTGTGGATTATATGACTTTTTCCAATGGATTACAGACTCTGTTTCCAAGGGGTTAAAGCATTGCTACAATGGAATTACCGAGACGTTATGGAATTATAATCAACACAATGGAATTGCCAAGAACATTGTGGAATTACCTTTGACTTTGTTTTCCTTGCTGGATTACTTTTGACTTTTGTTTTCCTT
>NW_023622760.1:1117-4602 GCF_014905685.2 Nematolebias whitei | reverse complement strand
GAACTCGTGAAAAGTATGCATATATTTCCCTATATTGTCATACTACATTGGTGGCCCGTAACGTGCTCATAAATGACTGTAAAAACGTGTAAAATTGATTTTATACATGTTGGCATGTTGATAAAATAACAGTTTATCAGCTGTGATTGAAACGTAGCCGGAGCTGCGCGCTTGGAGCTCGGCTCTGCAACTTTACGCTGTGTTACGCTGGCAATGTTTTAAAGCTGGGATTGTGTCATTGAGTCTTGTGAAAGCTGAAATTGTACGCTGTTAAGTGTTGCTAAGCTGGCTTTGATCTGTGGAAACGTATTCTGTTTAAACAGACAGGGGGTTCTGCTCAGACCCGGTTTGTCGCTCGGTTCTGATAAGTTCGAACGAGTTGTTTTAAATGGATGGAGAGACGTTTTAAAAGCTGAGCGCCGTCTCAGAACACAGTTAAGAGTTTATTCGTTACATTTTTAACAGAAAAAGTGCATTTTGACAGTTTAAAAGACAGAAAAGTGACGGACTTCTTCAGATAAATCTAACATGCTAGCTGGGGAAAACGCTGCGTCATTGGTTGAAAAAGACAGTGTGTAACGTTCTCATTGGATGAGGGACGTGTCAATCACGTCACCCGGAAATGAAAATTTGTTTTCATAGGGAAATAAAATCTGCTTTTTAAAGCTGAAAAGCGCTTTAAAAGTGTATTTTGATACGCTGGTTAAGTGCTTCGAAGCATACTCGCTGAAATTTTGCCACGTTAGAGTTTAAAATCCGTCATAAAATGATGTTTTTAAACAACGCTAGCGATGCTAATTTTAAGCTAACAGCTAACGACCGGAGCCTTCACTACGCTTAAAATCACTAAATAAAGCTGCAATATTGTCCCAAAAACTCATGTCCATGTTATAAAGTCGTGCTTGTTGAAATTTTGCCACGTTTGTGTAAAAAATTCGTTCAGAAATGTTGATTTTAACCGAGTTTAGCCGAAGCTAACTTTAAGCTAAGCGGCTAACAACAGGATGTCAACCGAACGCCACAGGAAGTCATAGCGACCCCTACTGGACAACACAAACAGTGTCTGAGTTGAAATTATTAAGGTTGTTCTGACATCTTCTGGACAAACTTGAGAAGACAGGTTTTCACTCGCTTTTTAGGTTAAATAGTGAAATTAAACGTTTTTATTTTTCTAAAAGGCATTTTTGAGTTAATAAACGTTCCTCAAAGCTGAATAAATACTGTTATCTTGCATTTTAAAAGTTATAAGGTATTTATGCAAAGAGCATTTACCAAAAAGTTTTTATTCACTGGTAATCCCTTAAAACTAAGGTACAAAATAAACATTAACTTTTTAAAAATAGAAACAGTTACAGATTTTCACAAAGTTGGAAAAAGTTTACTCATTTGCTAAAAGGATAGTGCACGTTTAATTGATAAATCACTAAATAAAAGTAAATATATCAGACAAAGAGACTTTGCTGATTTTATTTATTTTGAAAAACCTAAAACATTAAAATTCTCCTGTTTAATCCTTAAATAGAAGAAAAATGACAAGCGATGAAGAAGAAGAGAACCTTTTAAAACCAACAAATGATGATATCATTTTGGGGGCCTTACATATTTTAACAACTCCACTTATTGGCAAGGAAGTAGAGCAATTACAACAACTCGATGAAGTTCAAAGACATGAAGAGCTGAAAAGTCTGGCCGCAGGAACATTACAGACAGAGAGTAAAAAGCTTAGCCATGAACGGTTAGCAAAAATCTCTCTGCTTCTAAAAGCTGAATTGGATGAACGGTCGGAGCGCCTTGTCTGGATGTCTAAAAGACATGAGGAGGAGCTCGCAGAAAAACAGGCGTCACTAGAAACAAAATCTAATGAAAAGATTAAAGAAATAGACCGTCAATACAGAGCTGCGTTGTCAGACAATGAACATCTACAAAGAGAGTTGCAGCTCGCAAAAATGGAACTGGAACAATGCAAAATAGATAAACAAAATCTACAAAAGCTACATATGCGCTTAGAAGGTGACTATTGTACATCCCAGGAACATTTAAAAAAATGTGAGGCGAAACTAATAGCAGCAACAGAAAAAGGTCAGGAAGTTGGGCAAGGTGACCTGGAATCCAAGCCAGACCCTGAACAGAGTCGGGGTAATACACCAATAACTCAACAACCTCTTTACTCACCCGGTGCTTTTAGACCCATCCTAACACCTACACAAACGGGCAGAGTAACACCCCCACAACTGATCACGCATGTGAGACCATTGATATCTTCTCCATCAATGGATGACTTGCAAAAAATCTCAAAATATGTACAACGCTTCGTTCCTGGACCGTTGGGCTCATCTGGAACAAAAGCGTACCTCAGAGATCTGGATTTCAGATTGAGATCTTATCCTAATGCAACGGTAGAAGATAAAATCAGTCTGATACGACTCACTTCGGACAGAGAGGTGTTTACCTTCATCGAGCGTCTACCAGATGCAACGAGAAGGGATTACAAACTTCTGTGTGAAGCTCTGATCAAAGAGCATGATTCCTGCACAGGACCAGCTGGATATCCAGCCGCAGAAAAGGTCACGCAGGGTAAAGCTGAACATCCAAAAGTTTATTACAAAAGAATCTTCCAAGCTTATTTTGGTAACAGAAATGAAACCGGGATGGAGGAAGAAGAAGGTTTTAAATTTGTTTTCAGCAAAAATCTCCACCCTGACATACAAACGTCAGTGCAAATGATGGCAAATTACAGAGAAAAATCCATCAGTGAGATTAAACAGTGCGCTGTGAATGTGTTTGAGGCACGTTCTCATGCCAAGACGCTCATAGAAGTGTTTCCTGGTGTAAAGGTTAAACCCCACTCCCTAGAATTAGAAGGAAGGCGTTCATTGCCACCTCCTCCTAAAAAAGGAGAAAAAAGGCAGTACTTTCAGACTAACAAACCGCATCATGAAGGTGCACGCTGGGACAAAAAGGCTCCTCCTTCAGAGGACGAACGTGATTATCGTAAATGGGATCAGCGGAGGACGCAAAAATATGGGAACCGAGAGGAACCCCAAAAAGACGTACCTAGCCGCCCCCCACCTCGGACGAAACGTCCAGAGGCAAAAAAATCACAAAAATCCCAGAAAAAAGGCCCTCCACCTCTGAGCTCGGAAGAGACAGAAAAATTGCGTGAATTGTTAGAAGATTTGAAACACACTGACAAGGGAAGCCGACCAAAAGCACTATGCAGTGAGGTACTCACTATTACATCTCTGGGCGCGAACGACAACACTACAGACGTCGGTGAAACACACCAAGACGTTGCTGTTGTTGCCTCAAACAACCCCTCATCGGATGAAAGGGGGGTAATCACACACACAAACGATGACGAGTCATCGCAAGCTGAACACGCAGAAACAGCTACAGCTGTGCTGACGGTTCAGACAAACCAAGATTACACAAGCACTTCTGAACGCATGAAGAAGCGTCAGAAAAAAACCAAGAGGTTTCTGTGT